>NC_060960.1:11422618-11557618 GCF_910589235.1 Vespa crabro | reverse complement strand
CTAGGCGCGGCAAACAACAAACTCTACGGACACGCGACGTTCGGATGGTTTCAGCTACTTTGCTTGAAACATACCGCATTTATATATTCTCGATGATATCGTTGTAACCCACCAATAAGTCCCGATCGTGTGTTAACAATAAAAGGGTCACAATTAATGTCATCTTTTACTATCGTGTTTGAAACAGATCGATCTCTCGACAAAGTAATAAATATTTATTATTAAATATTATTCTAATAAAGTAATAAATGTCCGACTGATTAGGTTCTAATCTCCAACGCCAAAGTAATCGAATTATAATATAATCGAATAAATTCAATATTTAATTATTTCGATTCCTGATGTAATTCACGAAATAATTGATGAATTTCTTATTCGCTATTAAAAACGAATTGCCTTTTGTTTCACTCTCCGTGATCTTCATCTGAAATTCAGTGACAAAATAAGATTCATGGTCGAAGTTATCGTATCATCTAGGTATCTTCTTTCTCTTTCTTTTCTGTATCCCTTTCCCCTTCGTGACGTGTCCAAACATCTGCCTTTTTTTCTTCCACATCTTAAACTGGAGAGACCATCTCACCGACATGGGAAGACAAGCAGACGCCAGGTCTCTCAGCAACCATTTGTAAAGAACTTTAAATTACTTATAAAATCATGTTGATGAATTGTATTTGCGCGAATGACGGAAAAAAGAAGCAACGTGTGCTTTTTCAATATTTTCTTAGATCAAGAACTTTTATTGAAAAAATTTCACTAAAGAAATCAATAAGAATATCTTTCTCAATCGATTCTGATTACTTTAGAAAATGATACGAAAAAGTATGACTATTTGACTAGTTACTGTTAGGTCTTAATAGTTATGCGTGAGAGAAATGAGAGGAGGAGGCGGAGGAAGGAGAGAGAAAGAGGGAGAGAGAGAGAGAGAGAGAGAGAGAGAGAGAGAGAGAGAGCGAGAAACTCTTTCCAGAATGGAAGTGAGAGCTTGTAACAGGTGTATACTTATATGCGTCTATAGCATACAGTCTTCCTCGAGTCAGGTGTATAGGAACGATCCGGAATTCACCGCATCGAACTTCTGACCCCAAAGCGTTTATTAGCCATGAGCTGTTGCTCAATGCATGCTGTAAGCACGCGCATCCGTGCATGTGTAAGAGCATATCCATGCTTAAGCACGCGTGAACTTCGCATTACGACAATTTACGTGTAATCACGTGGGCTTATCCCCCCCCCCCACCGTTTTCGTAAGCAATATCGTTTAGTAAGTAGCCTTCATCTTTGTAATCTATTTGGAGCAATTTTTTTCAAACATTTTCATTTATATTACGACAATGTCGTTCATGCCTACAATTTGAAAACTCATTTGTCGTACAAATATAATAAACAGAAAAAAAAAAGAACGGTCGATCGATTATGCCTGAAAAAATAATCGAGCTTATAATAAAAATAACTGCCCACTCACCAGAACGATCGGCAGGATGAACCGAAAGATACAATCCTCGATTTCCATTGGGGTTATTCACCCAATGTGAAAGAGGTTCGCTGACGTTTAATGTCAACCATCCTTCTCTTCCTATTGTCGTGTTTATCGCATCAACATATTGTAATTCCCGTGACCTAAAAATATATAATATTATATTAGTATACTAAAGTATAAAGCTATATAGCCGATCGTTTGCTGTCTTTAACAAATCACCAATGCAAGATCTGCCTTGTCATCGACTACAAAGAAGCACGCTTTGCGTCGTATTTAGATCCTTGAAGAGATAATTAACGTGCCTACGCATAATTAGAAAGAGAGATAGATAGAGAGTGAGAAAGAGAATGAGGGAAAGACGAACGAATAGACAGAGACAGAGAGAAACATGCGTTACTCATAATCTAACAATAAGTGCGTGTCAAATCGCACCGATACGTAGAAAAATCTGCTTATCGTTACAGCATCGTCAATACATCTAATCATGTCTTATGCGAGTAGGAAACATTTCTAGTTTTTCCCGTTGAAACGAACGCCATCGGACGAGTTGACATAATAATTTTTTCGTACGTAATATATACCTATATACGTATATATAACTATCGGTATGTAGAGATATACATGTATATACCGATAATGAATTATCTCGTCACGTTCGTTTCTTCCCACGATAATTATTGCGTTTCAAATAACATTCCTCTCGCGTGAGCGCAAATCGATCGGATCTATCGGCTGAAAAGCATTAGATTCTTACGTAAACGAATTTGCATCGTCTCGCATACCTAGCTCATTCACTCGTTGCAATCATCATATCTATAACATCATCGTTTGGCAAATTGTCGAAATGAGAAAATCATTAAAAGTTGAAATTAATGTAAATTACTTCGCATTGGTGCATGCTTGGCCGCTTCACGAAGCACAATGAATCATGCGGAGAAAAAGATTGTGGGAACGTCGACTCTCGAAGAAGGTAGACCTGCCGATTATATATATATATATATATATATGTATGTATATATGTATGTATATATATATATATATATATATATATATGTATGTATATATGTATGTATATATATATATATATATATATATATATTATATATATGTACATATATATATACATAGAGAAGGAGAGAGCTATATATACGGTCGGCTCACAAATTTTTTACAAACACTTGTCGAAGAGTGGCAGAGCGGAGCACGTGGTTGCGTCTTGTATCTGACAGAACATTTATAGAAACCTGAGCGCACATAAGAAAGCTGAGTCGCCAAGTTGTCTCGAAAGAAGCTTCAAGTAGATGAAGGAAAAGAAATAGGAAGAAAAGGATGCGTGACGCATCAAGGGAAACGAAGAAGGAGAGGAAAGAGTAGGAGGTGGAGGTGGAGACAGAGGAACTGCGTGCGTCTAACTGCGTAGGCACAGCGAGTAACTCGCATTCTTAACTCCTTGCCCGGAGTCCGTCGTCTCCACGGCTAATTTACCTCAATTTACGGAATAGCGTTTCCTGTCGGGGCCTGTATATCGGTCAGGTCGTAGTACCAAAGTCTGCGGAGGTACCAGTGACGGACAGTGACGGGCATAGACACGCCGTCGCCATTCACGCTGGAAACTCGGTCTTCCTCTCGGAAGGACCGAATTAATCGACCGACTGCTCTTCCATGCGCTAAATGCTCGTTCTTCTTCGTCGCGCGCGTACCCTGCCATATCAGATTTTATTCCTCCTCGATCTCCCTACCACCCGTATCGTCCTTGCCGAGATCCTTACATCGAGAAAGCTGGAAATGGTCCATTTGATAAGGAAAGACGTGCGATCTTTCGTATTTGAAAAATAACAACCATCTACTATCGTCATCACTATATGGCATACCTTAGACGCAACCATGGATATGAATCAGACAACCAGAAAGACGGAAGAAAAAGAAAAAAGAAAAGAGAAAGAGATGAATGGGTCCTCGATGCTTTCTCACAGGTAGAACAAAAATACCTGACATTTTTTCGCTGACTTGAAGACCGCCTAATTAGGACTACGATGACGATGTCAAAAACAACCAATATTTCCTTTGCTCAAACGAAATTGGTCTTGCTTCTCTCTTGGAGATCAATTATCTCTCTAGATAAAATTATGAGAGTGATAGAAAAGACAGATTGAGAAAAAACAAAAGTCACAGAAAGAGACAGAAAGATTAAGAAAATAAGAAAAAGGTAAAGATAAAACGCTTCTTCTCTCGATTTCTTTGACATTTGAAACAACTAAGAAATGCACCTTCGTTCATAATCGACAAGATAAGTTGCGACTTATAACCTGTGAAGAAGAAACTTTTAATTCGCCACCTTTCATCGTATTAATTTCGAGAGTCCACGTGGTAGATAGATGGATAGAAAGAGAGAGAAAAATACATATATGTATACACACATATATATACATATACATATACATATATGTATGTGTGTGTATGTATGTATATATATATACATATATATATATATATATATATATATATATATATATATAGAGAGAGAGAGAGAGAGAGAGAGAGATCTCAACGGAAAACTGTTCAATCTTAAGGCTTACCCATCTTCACTTCTTAGAACCCGATATGCCGTGATCATGTAAGATCCACGATTCCTTCGACTTTTCACGTCTATGCTTCGATAAAGCCTTAATTCAGCTCCAATTATGTGTTCTCCAGGTGGAACATCCGAGACATCGAACCAAAGCCTTTTCCCGCGTTCGTGCCTCACCCCAGGAACGTGATGATCTGCGAATCGAGAAAAGCACTTTCATTAAGCCGTAATGTTTCAACGACGGTCACCGCGTGGAACGTAAATTTACGATGGGTTCGTTTAGAGGCAATTAGTCTCCACTCCTTATCTACTAAACTATGGAAGCTTCTGTCGTTAAAGATAAGGGGACAGCTAAAGGCAGGTCATTTACGAACGTTATAAAAATTCTCTTAGAAAGAATCTATCCCAACGTTTCTCAATGAGTCACGTTAAGTCGACAAAGTCACATCAAAAGAAATGAATTTCCCGCAAAATTCCGCTCGAACGGAAGAATCTTGATATATGGGTCAGTTTTCTTTTTTAGTTATACCGACAAAGCTTATTTCAAAGAGGAAGGCTTGTTTTAAAGATCGATAAGGGCAATTCTCGTAAACGAGGATCTCCAAAACGAGCCGTAGACAATTCGCAGCGTGAAATCGTCCTTTTTTTTTTACCGTCAAAGCGGCTACAGTTAGAGACTATCTCTTACCCTTCGAGTTAAGAGAGAAGAAGGGTCATGGAAGAGGAGGAACGAAGAAAAGAGATGGAAGAAAAAGGAAAGAGAAGAGAGAACATACTCTTTCCCATTCGCTTTCTTCCTCTAACGGCTCCAGAGGCCACAGAGGAGGCTTAAGTAATGCCTAATGTTTCTCTGATCAGAGGCGGGGAGGAGGAAGAGAACGAAGGAGAGCCGTAGAGAGGAGGGCCTTAAGAGGGGGCGGGAAGCAGACGAGGGCATAAAAATTTGTTTTGTTTTTCTTGGACGGTCGCATTCCAACGGCACCTGATTGCCGCGAGCGAGGCTGGACCCCTGGCACTCGGGGTGGTCCCGAATAGCTCGAGTCCATTCTGGACCGCTCCACGCCAAGAGTGGACTTTTCTTTTTTACCCCCTCCGTACCCGTCCGTTCCACTCTACTCCATCCCACTTGGACTCCTCCACCCTCCCACAGCTTCATCCGACTTCTCTTACATTCAAACGCGCATCATAGTCCGACAACTGGCTACGAGGAAGTAGCCGTACAAGAAAGAGTATATGCATTCTCTTATTCTTCGTTATCTTTCTTACTAGCTATCTACTCTTTTTTACGTACCTTTTGCATACCTATCGTACATACCTTATTATCAAGGCTCTTTTACGATAAGCCATTTTTCATACTTGCTAACGAGGAATCATTTAATTCTTCTACTAAGTAAAATTTGACATTATTTCAAGGCATTATTGGTATTTCTTCGAAAAGAATAAACTAAGCCTCATTAAGGCCGATCCGAGCCATTAGTCCTATCTAGTAAAGTCACAATCACTTTGCATTCGCCACTTTTCGACCTCGGCAAGAAACCGGACGGTCCATCATCTATCTATTCCTTCTAGATTCTCTCTTGGTTTTTGCTAAATGCTTCTCTCTCCCTCCCTCCCTCCCTCCCTCTCTCTCTCTCTCTCTCTCTCTCTCTCTCTCTCTCTCTCTCTCTCTCTCTCTCTTGTCGGAAAGACAAGAGAGCCGCCCTTGGTAAAAGACAGATAGTCGAGAGAATGAGAGATGAAGAGAGGGGAAAGAGAACGGTCTTGGGAAGAGAGGAGCAAAAGAACTATCCGGGATGAACATGGGCGCCCAAGTTGAGACATTTTTACCTGCCCGCGGCTTCACGTGGGGAAAGAGAGATATTGACTCGTCTTCCCAATGAGGATACCCATGACCAATGGAAAGAGAATAAGTAAAAGGAAGAAAGAGAAAGGCGATGGAGAAACTTTAGATAATATATTGTAAAGATGCGCACGTGTATCAAGATGTTTTTATATCTATTTTATTAGCGATCCGAAGCGTTTTTCTTCGTTCTTTCGAATCAATCGATCAAAGAAATTATTTAATAACTATACGTGTGATATTCTTGATGATATTTTTAAAAGTAGAGATTGTGCGGCCTTGCGCCGGCATGGTACCTAAATATCGATGACTATGCCTACAAATCTCCGAAGGACTTCGAGATATATGGATTTATTCGGATACGGCTTATAAATCGCACGGTCTAAACTAAAAAGATGGAGAACGAAAGAAGAAGAATTTCCATATATTGATTTTCGCGAATACTTTTAAAGATGATCGCGTATGATCTTAACGATGCTAATTATCGAATTGAGAGAGAACGTTGTTTTAACATTTTCAACTGTTGCTTTCTGATTACAGATAGGCCTGTAATAGGCTGTGTGTGCGCGTGCGTGCCTGTCCGTGTAGACACACACACACATGTATTTATAATATATATTCTAATTATTATTAGCATACAAGTGCAGCAGCAGAAAGGAAAAGAGAAAGACAGAAGGCACATATGTAAGGGAGAACAGGGCAATCAATTAAAACGGACTGGTAGTCGTATAACGTAATAACGCGATTTAATTTATGTACGTTTTTATCGGACGCTCTGAGTTCCTAGTATTGGGTTGGGTACATATGTCGAATAAGTTATGGTTATAGCCTTATGGGTATCAATTTATATGCATGCCGCATATCACGTCGAAAAGCCTAGAACGTTTCTCAACGCGAGCCACGGTAGAGACGGCAACGTCAGGGAGATAGAGAGAGAGAGAGAGAGAGAGAGAGAGAGAGAGAGAGAGAGAGAGAGAGAGAGAGAGAGAGAGAGCACATGGACGAAGAAGAAGTTTCCGAGAAGTCCAACCGTGCTTCTTTGCGAAGGATACCAAGTTCCACACTAGAAACTGACCTCTCACGTTCGACCACGTAAGCCTGATCACAAAACCAAGATCGAATTCCTTGTCGATGTCGTTCTTGGACGACCAATCGTGCAGACTTCCTCTTCCTTTCTTCATGGAAGGAGAAACGTTGCATTCCTCGATTCGGATATATCTTGGTTGCCAATTTGAGCTCGTTCTATCGCGATACTTTGGTATCTCATCTTCGGACAGAAGAGATTAAGAGAAAACATCGATGTATATGGTCTTATCGACTTTCAACAAATGTTACTTTTCTTCTATTCGTATTATCGACAATAATAGATATATCTCATTTTAATTGAACGCTGTCGAATCCGAGAATGAATCTTTTTAAAATAGATTCATTCACGAAGAAAGACCTTTGCGTTCCTAAGCCTGTTTTGTAATATATTTGTATAGATATCTTTACATACGGCTCGAACGACTGCTAGGAAATTTTAGTCGCTTACAGTAAGTGGTACGATAAAGCGAGAATCTTAGCAAATAGAAAGTATCGTGAGAGGAGGAGTTTTATACATTTGTATGCGTCGAAATCGAAGAAAGTCGTCGGGACATTTCGGCTTTCTGCTTCCGCTTCGTGTTACAAGTGTTGCCAAAATAACTGTTAAACGGTAGTATATGTAAACGTAAGTGTATGTGTAAACGTGACGATCATTGATGAAATGATCAATTTGTGATAAGAATTTTGATATCTGATTAAATTAACGAACTCGATGAAATAAAAAGATCACACAAAAACATATTAAATCTTCGCAACTAGAACTCGTTACCTCTCGGTGTGTTTCTACGTGGACATAGATTCACGAAGAACGGGTTCGTAAACGAGTTTTGGAATACGTCGTGAACGGGGTTCACGATCTCTACCTTGAATAACGTAAATGCATTTCCTTCTCTACTTCTTCTATTTTTCTTTCATTGATTCAAGAAGATCAGCTTAATGAGAGAGGTCTTTCAAGATATCGTTGATTCTATCCTATTCCAAGCAAGAGTGATATGCCATTCCGAGCTAATTGAAATGTCATGAGATGACGAATCGGAATAAAATTGCAAATAAAAAGCATCTGGCCTATGGTCAGATAAAAAAACGAAGAGGAGCATAAACGAGAAAGATAAGTATCTGTATTGACGTCGGGTAGCTAATAAAAATCGATAAATTCTGGAGAAGTTCTCGCCTATTATCTTTTTCTTTATACCACGAGTTTGTCCATGCATATATTCAAATAAGTATGGCAAGGAGTCACGCAGAATCGCGAGTAGCCGCGGACTTATGAGTCGCATTTCTCTCTCCCTCCCTCTCTCTCTCTCCCTCTCTCTCTCTCCCTCTCTCTCTCTCTCTCTCTCTCTCTCTCTCTCTCTCTCTCTCTCTTCTCTCCTCTTCGTTCTCTCCGTCTATTCCCCTCCCCTGAAGAGAATAATCACTCACTGTGCGCAGCAAAGGTCATGATGACGTCGCTCTGGTCGATGGCCCTGAGATCCTGACCAGTAAGATCGAACTCTCCTCCAGCCCTATGCGTTTGATCGGCAATCGATCGTCGGCTATCGTCCTCATCTTCGCCAAGAGCGTTCTTATAAATGTCAAGAAGAAATTTAGGTGCGGATCTCTTGATTTGAGGTGGCCTTCCAGCTGTGTTCCTCGGCCTATCAGGCAACCCGAGCAAATTCAATATTTCATGCTCGACTTCACGTTTTTCTCTCTGGCTAACGACCCTGTGTACGATCGTCTGATCGAAGCCATTGTCGACGTAAAGTCCACTCATCCTCTCACCGCAGCCGCTCGTCGTTAATTCGCTGAGGATCGTAGTGAGGATCAGAATCGGCGCGAGACGGCACGATAACATCTCGTCGTCGACGAGCTCTGGCCGGAGGTCACCCTCCCGCCTCCAACACCACCACCACCACCACCACCGCCGCCACAACACTTTCGTCTTCGTCGTTGTCGTCGTCGTCGTCGTCGTTGTTGCCTTCGTCCTCTTCGTCGTCGTCGTCGTCGTCGTCTTCGTCGTCCTCGTCGTCGTCGTCGTCGTGGTTGTCGTTATCGTCGTCGTCGTCGTCGTCGTTGTCGTTATCGTCGCCGTCGCCGTCGTCGTCGTCGTCGTCGTCGTCGTCGTCGTCGTCGTTATTGTTGTCGTCGTCGTCGTGATTGTCGTTGCCGACGTCGTTGTCGTCGTCGTCTTCGTCGTCGTCTTCGTCGTCGTCAACGTTGTTGTACTCCTCGCTGCTCTCACAACCGTGGTAACCGTTTGTCGTTATCGTCCTCGTTGTTTTTTTCTTGTTCTTTTTCTTCTTTCTTCTCCAGTTGCTTTTTCTACCTATAGTACACCAACAACACCACCGCAAAAACTCTCCTCGAAGGATCTTCGAGGATCCGCGCTGCGCCGTGCCGCGCCGCGCGGATCGATCACAATCGAATTTATCTTACCTGGCTTCTTCGATCTTAACTTAACTTGGTATGATTGAGAATTTAAGGATAATGGAGATCAAACAAATCCTTTCCAATCTTTTTCAATCGCTTCTTACAGTTTCTCCTTATTTTAAAAGGAATAAACAAATATATATAAGCGCGCACACACGCAGATAATTTCTCAGGACTCGAAACATTTACCAAACGGCGGTACCTCGAGCGCTCTTCGGTCGAACTCTCGATGAGCACCGATGAGCAAACACTGCCACTGCTGCCGTCACTGCTACTACCGTCGACTCCCGCGATCCCAGTGCCAAAGCAGTAGTCTGTTTGTCTGCTAGTCCGTGCAATGTGCCGTGCCGTGCCGTGCCGTGCCTTGCCTTGCCTTGCCGTGCGGTATGCTGTACGATGTGCCATGCACCTCCTCGTCCTCGCTACTACTTTCCACCGTGAGGGTTTTACCACCGCCTCCCAAACCCGTACCGATTCGATACTCGGGCCCTGCCTTTCAACATTCTGCCATTTCGAATGGTTATTTCATGACGTCCTCTCTCTCTCTCTCTCTCTCTCTCTCTCTCTCTCTCTCTCTCTCTCTCTCGCTCGCTCGCTCGCTCGCTCGCTCGCTCGCTCGACGAAAGAAAGTAATCTTTGTAATATTAAAAGTGCGAGCAAAGCGAATCATCCGTTTGACCAATACGATCGAACATGATAGAATATAAATGCCACTTTTTAATATGTATTCCATACTTAGAATACTTGCTGTATATCACATTATAAATTATATAATTATTATATAATATATAATCAGATTCATTTTATTTATCTATATACATACAGATCAAATTGATATTAGTGGAAAGTAATAAGTTGCGGAGAAAGTATTGCATGAAAAACGATGTATCATTTATTTAAACGATGGAATGTCATCGTTTAAATGAATGCACGATGACATCTATGATATTATTTGATTAAAATCGCATGAATCTGGATAAAGAAAAAAATAATAATAATAAAAAACAACAACAACAATAATGTAGTTGTAGTCATTAGCAAAATAGGAGATGTAAAAGGTTTTTGAGAAGAAAGAAAAATGTTATCGTTACGGGAGGATCTGTTTTCTCGCTCAGCTAGTTCTTATATATGATCTTTTGACTAATGCTTATAACGGAACAAATTATTACCGATCATTGTCATTAAAAACTGTCGAAAGTATATATACGTCCCTGCGTCATAGTGATAGGACCGCCCCTGTCGAAGAAGTAGGCGGTGTTCACCAACGATATCATTCGACTCTCTAACGTGGTATCGGAGATCACGGTTAGTGAATAAGCGACGTGCGATGGCGGCTAATCTAACGTAGCAATTCTTCTATTAAAATCTTCTACTTTATTTTCGATCAAGCCGTCCAGCGAGTACTTCATACGCCAATTTTTTATTACCAATGATTTATTCGTTTCATTTTACAAACGATGAGATTTTCAATATGAAATAAAACATATATATCTTTGATCGAAAAAAAGAACATTATTCTTTTAATTATGTTTGCATTAATAAACATTTTTGAAGGAATACTTAGTCACATAAATTTCTCGCACGTTTGAATAAGTATCCAAATTATCTCTTTTATTTACTGTACATAGATACATTTAACATACTTGATATACTCTAATTCTATCGATACATTTTTTTTTCTTTTCAATATGAGTAAATCAAACATTAAACTATATAACTATAAAATAATACATTTCTTTCTATGTATTTATAAGCGTTAAAAAAATATATGCACGTTTGTTGCAACAAAGATAAGTGTACCTGACGAACAAACTAAAACTACTAATGTTTAATCCTATTTAATGCTGTATTATAAATCACGAACGAATGAATAATTTATGATACATATCGTATCGAAATTCGAATATACCGGTCAACATTTAATCGGATTCTTTCGATAGACTTTCTTTGATTTTTTTTCTTTTGTCTTTTTGTACTTTTATTTTGCCGATAGCATGGAGAAATTACAATAATAATGTTATACATACACACATACATACATATGCATATATATATTTATATATATATATATATATGTTGTTACCACATCTCGCTTCTTGGTTCTTCTTTTGTTGCAGAATCTATAGGGACGAATGGCGAATATAGGACACCTAATCTTAACGATGAGATTTATTTGTTTCAAATAAATATCTTTATTTAATCTAATCATAAACAAATGTAAAATCTTTCCTACAATAACAATTAAAGCCATTGATAGATGCGTTATATAGATTCCTTCTTTGTTTCTATTACAATGAATTTAAAAACAATTAAACGCGCACGATCCTTAAATGTGCGGTGAAGAATAATAAAAAGGTATTAAAGAACGTACAGCTTTAAAAATAATATTTATTACGCGATCACGCATCTGACTTTATTTGTCTACTCTAAAAAAAATCCTCGAGAAAAATATTGATAATCATACAAATGTTTTCCCTGTTGCGTTTCGAATTTGGCCTACTGATACATAGAATCTTTATTTTGCGCTTATTTGTGATCTAATTTGTGAATGATTTGTGAATAACCGAAAAGGAAAAAAATACGAACACGTATCAATGACGAATAAGTTAACAGACGAAAGATTCAACGTGCCGTGAGAAAATATATCTCTTCTCAGAAATCATCTCAAGGAGATGTACCAGTGAACGGTCATTCTCTCTCTCTCTCTCTCTCTCTCTCTCTCTCTCTCTCTCTCTCTCTCTCTTTCCTCCTTTTCTCTTCTATCTCTCTCGAATCGAACCGGCCTCGTGTCTCTGCCGCCTGTTAGTTGGCCAGGTCGGTGCCAGGGAGTCTACCGACGATAACCAGCTGCGCATCGCATCGGTAGACTGCTTGCTGCCTGCATCTCTCGGCACCCTGCGACCGGTTATACTTGACCCAGCGGTTAACAGAGGCTCTCGACGGCAAGACTGGCTTGCACCGCTACCGAAACGCGCCCACGTAAATACACGAACCGCACACCACTTGGATCTCCGCTTAATGTACTCGCGCTTACTTTTCTGCTTCTTTCTGCTCTTTCTCTTTTCATATCTTAGCCGTATCTTTCTTCATCCTCGTTACCATAGGTGCATATATTACAGCGGTTGTGTGCAGCGCGGGCGCGTGTATATATATATATATATATATATATATATATATATATATATACACATACACGCGCGTGTATATATATACAATTCTTTCCCACGTCCATCATATCTTTAAAGGACTCGAGGATCCTTTCAAAATCAAAGTTTATTGACTTCCCCAAAATCCTCCGTGAAAGAATTTAATACACGCGAAAAGAATATTTATAGTTATAGAATAATAATTATAGTTGTAGAGGAAAACCAGACATGCTAAAAAAAAGGAAACGTGTGATCGTCATACTTCATTAATAATTCATTAATATTGATCCAAAATAAATGTACATAGAGAGTATTATATTCGTTCGTTCCTTTAAATCTTTCTTAAATCTACTTTTAACAAAACCTATGTAGAAATGAATTCTTATATCCTAGGATGAAAATAAATTGCATTTTCTCTATTTGCATTATTATGTATGAACAGATAATGTATAGACACAAACATATTTATCACAAGACTCAATATGTATGTATAATAAAGTACATTCCAAGCTACTTAACATATTTTTCCATAAATTTACGATGGAATTCACTTCTTAAAGAATCGTTAATAAATACATCATGTTTCTTTTTTGGTTCGGATCGCGCGCAATTTTTGAAAACAACGTCGTCGTCCCATCTTCTCCTAACTTTCATGTCCGTTCTACCGCTTTGGGAGGAATAATTGAGTAAAGGATTTCCAGAAAGAATATTTTCCATTCGTATTCTTTCTTCTTCTTGCTTCTTTTCCATTTCCTGCGAGATATAATATAAAACATGGTAAAAAATATATACTTGCTATGCATATACATATGTGTGTGTGTATATACATATACATATATATATATATATATATATATACACACACGCACGCACGCGCACACACACACACACACACACACACACACACACACATATTAAATAAGGTGCGCGCAATATTTACTTTTTTTGCCTGCTCGGCTGCCCTCTCCTTCTTGATCCTTTGTAATTCAGCTACAAGAGCTGCGGTATCGTCTTCTTCGCTCTCAGACTCAGATTCATCCTCGTCGAGGGGATCGTCTGCATCTAAGCTAGCTGCTGGAACTTGATCCATTTTTTGTCTTTTCGCATTAGTCGGGGCAGGCTCTCTGGCAGGTTCGATCATACGTCGACTAGAACTTTTATCCTTTTCTCTATCACGTTCTTCCAATTCTTTACGAAAATCACGACTACGAAGTTCTTCGATCGTACCTTGTCCATGTTCTCTGTAATAATATCATGTAAAACATTCTGATAGAAATGAAGTGACTAATGTTAAGGTTATGTCCGACAAATAATATGTATCTTCGGAGCTTGACTAAACAATTTCTACGTATTCAAAGAAAAAGAAATAATGTAATATGTGTTTGGCGTAAGAGCTTAACGTTTACAAATTTACCTGTATTTTAATTTCGTATGCGATGGCAAATCTCTGCTGCTGTATTGTTTCGATATTGCGCTTAAATCTTTTTCACCTCTACCCTGGCCACCTCTTGCCGGATCGAACGTTGGTCTTGCAGCCGTTGTCATATTTTATCTTTAATATTATTTAATATACGAAAAGTAATGGACTAAAGTAAAATCGACACGATGACACGACTTATAGCGAGCAAAATCGAAAACAAGAGAATAAAACTGATCTTCGATCTACCTCCATAAGTGTCCTTATCCTACCTTCTTATTGACACACTTAGATGGCGCTCTTTCGATATGTCGTAATTTAATATCGATGTTCGATTCGATTAAATGGCGCGCGAAACATTCAAATTCTGTTGCATTATCAATGGACGCAGCAATAGCAAAATGATAATACCATAAAATATAAAAGAATAAAGTTTAATGATGATGGGTAATAATATAAGGGTAAGGGCTTTCTTCATTTTTCACTAACATTAAAAAACTATAGAGTGAAGAGAACGTTTGTATTTTCATTCAATTTTTCTTTTTTTTTCTTTTTTTCCGTTCAATCAGAAAAAGACCAAAAATGATAGTACGAATACAAATATTTTTAATCTTTAAGCTAGCCGTTTTATTATTCAATTGTGTGATATAACAGATTGACATTATAAACATATTTCTATAAGAATTGTCGATGTCAATACTGGACAGCATTTCGAACTTTCATACAGCAAAGATGTGTACATGATATGATTAAACATTTTCGTTTTACATTGATGATTTTAATAAAAGAACAATTTGTACATTTGCACATCACATCGCAACGACAATGTAAAAGCTATTAATTCTTTCCCGTCCTGATAGTTGTAAGCACTAGTATCATCCCATTGATCGAAATTAGATTCGTTCGCATAAAGCGGCCGATATACTCCCGCCGATCGATCTTATTGTCCTGGAAAACTTAATTTTGCGGATTAGATATATCGATTGTATATTTTTATATGCAGTCTTTATATGTGCAATAAAATAAGATAAGCTGTGTAGAATTCCCTTTGCTAAATGTAGATAAACGCACGCTCTCAGCGGGAATATGCACCAGGCATAAGTGTCTTGCCGAAAAGCAATCTCAGGCTTTGATGAGGGCGGAAAGAGTTAATATCAGACGTATTATATATAATGGCAAAAATGTGGATATAATGTAAAATTAAAATTACAAGTAATAATATTACTATTGAGAGCTCTGTAAAAAAAAAAAAAAAAAAAACAAAACCTTATCAATCCTATTCTCCAATTAGAAACATCCGAAGCGTCTTATAAGACACCTCTTTAATCTAATCTATTGGTATAAAATAAGATATGTGTATTAAATATTATTTGTAAAAGAATCTTTATGTATCATGGAAATAAACTCCGAAATCAATTTTGCTTCCACATTTTTTTCAACATTTAAACTGTATTAACACAAATACGAGATATAACTGTGTCGAACAATTCTTTTACAAATTTATATTCACAGATATTTTAATTCCTAATATCAACAAAGTCTTGAAAATATCATTAAAAATCACAGAATTTGGAGCAAGCCTCCAAAAATTAATATTTATATATATATTTGCTGAGACATTAAAATTCTTCGTTCTCTTTTTTATACGACAACTATATACAAAAAATTTAAAAAAGAATAATCCTGATAGTACAATAACAAAAAATAATGTAATCTATTAAAAATATGTCATATGATAAACATCTAAACAACTTTTTACAGGATCAAAATAATTTGTCAAATGAAACATGTTTCACAACTAAAGAGATAGTACTCGTGATAAGTACATCTTAAATAAGTAGATGTATGCAAAATTCTGCGTTACGAGGATATGTCTAACAAGTAAGAAAACTCGCTTCTGTGGACATATCAAAATTAAGAAATTTTTAATTAAAAAAGAAAAAGAAAAATAAAGAAAGAAAGAAAAAAGAAAAGAAAAAAGAAACGATTCTCTTGCGGGATTTTAATGAACATTAGATATATCCTTCTTTTTCTATTATTTTCTTATATCAATACGAGCGTAAACTTATTATATTAAAGATCTCATTTATACAATATGCATGCATACGAAATAAATTATACATGTACAAATCAATTTGTACGTTCAAGAAGTACAAACATATAAATCATAAATTTTTGCACGATTAATGAATAAATGTTTTCCAGCGTGTTTCATAATCTGTTTTACTATCGTTATTCATATATACTCGTATCTAACAATGTATGAGATATCTTATTTTAATCTTAATAAATAAAAGCTCTTATGTGTGTGTCTATATATGTATACGTGTGTGTGTGTCTGTGTGTGTGTATATATATATATATATATATACATATATATACATATACATATATATATATATATATATATATATATATATAATTGTATATACGTATTACATATTATTAAAGTTAGACTTTGCACTTTGGAAGTACATACTAATAGAAAATGGATGGTAAAAATTGATCCATTCTCTTTACACTTAAAGTGAATTTACAATTGACACTTAGTTAAATCGTTATGCACAAATATTACGTATATTAAAAAAGTGGCAGTGAGTGCATTGGTATAATAGTTATTAACTCAACAATTGTACGACAATGACACATTAATAAGATAAAGATTGCATTTTATATATTTAACGAGTATGCTAATCTAAATGATAAGGACACAAATAAAATATTTAAATATAGCCACTTCTCTTTTCTAAAATGAGCTGATATAACTTATCATAGTCAGCCTTAAATCTCGTCAGAATAATACCACTAATTTTACTGTTTCATTGCAATATTGGTGCGCGATTCCTCGCACATATTGTTGTTTAAACATTTCTATCTAATGTAAAATTTAAAAAAGAATTTCTGTTGTATAAAAAGTGGCCAAGTTAATCATTAATAAATCATGATACATGTGTGTGTGTGTGTGTGTGTGTACGTACGTACGTACGTACGTACGTATATATGTATATTTCGAGCATAATGAAACTATGTGAATACTTATTGTATTGTATTTAATATGATATATTCTTTCATATTATATATATATATATATATATATATATATATATATATATATATATATGTATATACGTATAATGTTATTTTATATAGATACTTTATAATGCGATTACAGAAAGGACTTCAAGAGACATAAGACATCAGTCTCATGGCTTAGGCTGTACTCGTGTGACTATTAGCACCACTAATGACACTAAAGAGAGCAGCACTGTTACGTTTAAAGCTTCCAACTTGTTCGTCCGACCATATAGGTTCACCCAATAACGATGACAAGCTTTGGCAAAGCTTTTGATAATTTTCGCGTAATACTTCCTGATATTCATGCTGATCGGGAGTAATTAATTTACTGTTGATCTGCAAGGCTGTATAACATATTTTTACAAATTCCCTGGAAAAAGAAGAAGAGAAAAAGAAAGAAAAGAGGAGAAAAGAAAAAAAAAAGAAAAGAAAGGAAAAGAAAAGAGAGAAAAACGATAACACATTATTATACATAATACATGATATGAGAAAAAAAGATATTCTTATATAATAAAATTACCTAAAAACATCCTTTAACTCTTCAACTTTATCATCAGGATATTGCGGAGAAAGCGCTGGGTCTAAGAATGCAGAGGCATAAGCAAGTGGACCAGCATTTACTGTCACGCAAATGCTTCCTTGTAATCGCAATTGAAGTTTTTTTACATCAGTTGGAGCTATTAAAGCCACATCCTCCAATTCTTGAACGCGTTGTCTCATTTCATCTAAAGCTACTTCGATGGGGCCAAGTTCCATTATTCTCTTCTCGATCACTAATATACGTTTTTTTATGTACGGAAAGGAATATTGTGCTATAAATAAAAAGTAACGTTTAATATGCCTTACGTATGGTATATAACATGATTCATTGGCATTATATGGACAAAAATTTATGCTCGTACTCGTTAAAATAGTCCTTCTCTTCCATTGATCTTCAGGATTTCCCCTCGCCCGTCCATCTTTCGTAAATGGAGTTTCGAACATGAAACAAGATACATTGTGATTTTGTTCAAATTCCGTTTGACGAGTATCTAATTCTATTTTATCAAAGTACGGAGTTACATGAGTCACTTGAATGTATGCTATTTTTGAATCTAATTCGGCGACATTGACGGGTATGGAATCCATTATCATCTTGACATTTTCCGAACCAAATTTCTCTGAATATAAATGATGAAGACGTTCTGAAATTTCTGACAATGACGTCACTTTAGGTTCCTTATATATATACTCTTGGCCATTTTCCTCTTCGAAATATGCCTAGAATAATAAATAATTCTATAAATAATCTATTGGAGTAAAATAAATTATTGAAATGAGTAATAAGTGGATAAATGGTGAATCAATGACGCTTACCGATCCAAAAAATGCAATTCTATAAAATCTCCCAAGGAGCCGTTTGCCGGACTTGGTGACTTCGACAATTTTATTGCAAGCTTGCGCTAAATGCGTATAACAATTTGCTAAAGCCTCATAATTTCTTTTTTCTTCGTACATAGGAACTATTAAACGATACAAATGTCCGAGTAACTCAAAACGTTCTGCTTTTTCCAACATTTCAGCACAAAGCTCCAACTGCTCTAGCAATAAATATTCCGTGTAATGAATATCTTGAACGCCTGTAGAAAGGATAGTAATATTATTTTCAATTAATGTTAAATGCGTACAAAGATAGATAATCTCTTTTATGCAAATTGTCAGGATTAACGTAAACCTGCGTATTAATGTTTAGATAAAAGAATATAACGTTTATCAAATGCACGCTCTAAAAACTTTGAGATAAATCGATATAGAATTTCTTTAATATACAATACAAACATGTGCAAGAAGACATACAAATCTCACCAGCATCGAGCTTAAGACTACGCTCGTCTCTAGAAATATTCACGGAAATATTGTCAAAAGCCTCTGCACCCCATCTATGAACTTTCTTCAATTTCAAATATTCTGCCATTAATGCTGCAATATGTAATTGACAACAAGCCGCCTACGGAGGAGAATATGCTTATTAATCATTTATAGTTGCCTCGTGTATAGTGCGTGTGAGTATATATTTGCATATACGCAGGTATGTATATACAAAACACGATTGGAGTAACATAAATACCTCGGAATAATTTCCATCTCTCGCATGATTTCTAGCCATAGTTTCGAGCCAAGTATGCCTCAATTCGGGTGTACTGGCATAAGAATTGGCCAAACTATGTTGCAAATCGACAAGCATCTCAGGATCATTGTTATGTTCCCTCATTTGTGCTGTTGCCATTAAAACTGTTCGAATTCTTTTATTCAAATCTTTAACTTCAACTGGAAAACCAGTACCCTTCATCACTTTATCAGAAGAAGCATAACTATTTATCAATGACAATGATTCTTGAAATCTTGAATTATTCAAACCAATAACATTTCCAAGCATTTGTGAAACCGAGATTATTACCTGTAAAAGATAAATAAAAGGGGATAAAGTATGATAAATGTTGTTAATTTGAAAAATATTTTTCAAACATAATATCACCTGTAAATGCACTCTCGTTAATCCTTTTCTACTGGTAAATTCAAAATTACTTCTCATAAGCAGATATAATAAAGCACATGATTCTTGTCTAATAGAACTAAGTTTACTATTGCAACATCTTAATAATTCATAACATAATCGCCCACAAAGCGCAGCATTACCTGAAAATATTTATTGGAATATAAATTAATTGTTATTCACAATTATTATTAACATATGCGACGCAAACCTTGAAACAGAGCAATAGAATAATTATTTAAAAATGCTCGAAATCCGGCAAACACGTGACGTAGCAATGTCTCCGATTGACCGACTTGTAGAAAGGATAGATAGATATTGAACAATTTTTGCATTATTGGATTTTCTCCATCATCTGCTAAAAGTGCGTCCTATACGAAAAGTAAATAAAATATCATTGTTATTGTTAATTGATGCAACATTATATGCACAACATAAGCAGATACATAAATAGAAGAATTTATACCTTAAAATGAATACAAAAGAGGCCTAGACAGTCAAGTGCTATAAGACCAACTTCTGTAGCCATATTTGCCTCTAATAAAGCCTGATACATTTTACCACTGTCGCTTTCAATGAGATTCTCTCTAGTAACAGTATTGTGTGGTTGCAGTGTACCAGTAGTTGGACTTTCAGTCGTGAAATCTGGTGGTGCCATTCTGGCTGGCAATGTCATTGCCTTTACCGTACGTGGTTTCCCAGAATTATTTGTTATATTTGCAGCTATTTGTCTTTTACCAATATATTTAAAATGATGAAGACTTATTCTGAAGAAAGGAAAACGAGAAAAAGATATTTATTGAATGATTTCTTGTAACGAAAAAGAAAAAAGGAAAGAAAAGAAAAGAAAAAAAAAAAAGAAAGAAAGAAAGAAAGAGAAAGAAAGAAAGAAAGAAAGAAAGAAAGAAAGAAAAGAAATGAGATCATTAAAGTGACTTACTCAATTACAGTAAAAAAACTCAATATCTCGGAATCACTGCACTGTTGCCACCATGCAATAACTTGATGATCGCCTAAATATTTGATCACAAATAAAAAACAAAGCAATATATCCTTGACTTCGGAGGATTGTAATTTATCACATCTGGGCGAAGCCTGTGTAACGCTCAAAGAACGAGAATGCCTTTTTTTATCGCTTATACCATTTTCTACAGACTCGCGAATAATTGCTGTTTCTTGTGATATATTCGACTGTGAGGCACCTGACATTGTTGATGTATCTGATTCTATACTGGTACAAGAATAGCCATTGACCAAACCTTGTCCAGCAATAGCAGCAAAATATGTAGAATCTCGTAGATGTATAGACGCTCTGATTGGAGATTGCGTATCCAAATTTAACGTAAGTCTATAAATAATTAATTATTCTGTAATATCATCATCATAGTACAACAATGACAACAGTAACGATAATATCATTTTGCAATTGATCAAACATGATTCTTCTGATCAGACCTGTGAATGGACTTGGGAGTGCCTGCTGTTATAGTACTATTAGCGATATCCTTAGTTGCCAAAAAGGAACTGCTAGTTGATATTCGATTTATGTCATTGTGTTTATTTTCCGCTTTAGAACTGTCGTGTACAGATTGTAAACGCACCAAATTTTCCAATACTATCTCTAACCATGGTATATAAATGGATGCTATCCTGCTCAATTGTCCCTGTCATTTAAAAATATGCAACTTTAATTAATAATGACAATAATAACAATATATCCAATTAGAAATTAGAACAAAGTAAACGTTGCAATTAAAAACCTTATTTTGATATCTATCATCGAGTTCGTGCTTAGCCAAGAGATCTCTTAATGTAGTTATGGCTACCTTTCGAATTTGCATTATTTCATTGAGAGATATTTTGATTTCTTGGAGTAATAAGCCAACCAAAAAATGATGCTTACAAAAATCTTCTGATAAACAGTATTCATTCATCAAGTCTGTAAATAATATGAATAATTCAAATAAGGCTAATATATTATTATATATCCGTGTCATGCGCTTAATGAAGAACAGTTTATAAACTTATTATAATACAGAAAACCTATCACGCATAATGTAATGATTAATAAAACTATTCAATAAGAAAGAATCGTGACAAATATTTTTATCTACTTATTAATGGTGATGAAAAAGAGAAGAACTGTATACTACTCCCACTCACTATGGCTACAATAAGAAACCACAATAAAGATGGGAGTACATGAATATTGTCTTAACATACCATTACATTCTGGCTCTTTCTCAGTATTTTCTAAGCAAGGAATAAAGTTATTATTTTACAAAATTTAAAAATATTCGTAAAATTTTACCCGAATCTTTAATCTCTTACCTCTAGGTGAAATACGGGACTGCATCATTGGTAAATTGAAAGATATATAATGCTCGTGAGAACAAATGATTTGAAGAAATGTAAATTTAAAATCATGTAGAGTGCGTGGATCTCCAGGAGAAAATTTATCCACGTATGAGTTGATCAAACGGAAAACGAAACCACGATCCATGAACGTGAGGCAATGCTATTAAATAAATACATAATATATTGTCGATTTACAATTATTATCATTATTTAAAGTTTCTATTTAAACAATGTTTAAAGTACCTTTAACAATTGAGCAAGGCTTTTATTTAATTCGTGCGTTTCAACCGGCATTTCTTTGTACTTATTTATTATATATGGCATAATTACATCTAATAGATGCTTAATGCGTTCATGATACTCTTTCGAAAATCTTTCATTTCTATGCATCTGAAAAAATGTTTGCAAACGTTAACATTAATTTTCACAACGATCTAAATATTGTATATACTTACTTACTGTCAAGTGCACATCAAATTATTAACTTACTTTTATTCTACCAGTAGTAAGTAGATATTGTGCCATACTTTTAATCATTATCTCAAAGAAGAAATTAGAATGACGCATGAATTTGTTAATTACCAAGAAATCCGTATTGTTTGGTTGTAATAATATTGGCAGATATTTCCCTAATTGTTCATGAACGGTCATATTGCAGGTTGCTTGTGATGGCGACAGAAAGACAAACTATAGAAAACATTTTATATATAAATATATACATATGTGTGTGTGTGTGTGTGTGTGTGTGTGTGTGTGTATAAAACACGCATGAAATGCTAAATTTGTGGAATCAAGATTAGTTTACTTTTTTACCTTGATATAAGCCTGAAGTATTTCTTTTCGACCAGCTTCGTGTATCATGTTTATAATGTGTATTAGTACCCTAATAATATACAATCCTACTTCTTCGCCTATATTATACGTCAATAATGTGAACAATTGATTTAATATAGTAGGAAGAAAAGTAATAGCTGTGACCAACTGTATTGCATGCGCTGCTTTCAATATTTTACACGTTTCTGTATCCGAAGGCATTACAGATGGCCTAGTATCCAGAATTCGTTCGGCATGAGCAAAGAGATTGTATAAATGAGGATCGCGAGTAAATACCGTTGATATTAACTGAAAAGCTACTGTAAATATTGGTCTTTGTGAATCAATCCATGTAATGTCTGGGCCAGCATTCTGAAATTAAATAAATCAATATTTATTTAACCACATAGAAAATATTCGTGAGATTTGTATTTTCGTAAAAAGATAAAACAGCAAGCAATTAATAAATTTGTTATTTATACTTAACACACAATTAGTTTCATGCAATTTGGAATGCAGTGATAGTCCATTAAAGTGATCAAAAATTGATGTGATGTGTGTGTGTGTGCGCGCGCGTGTGTGTGTGTGTGTGTGTGTGCGCGCGTGTGTGCGTGCGTGTGCGCGTGCGTGTGCGCGCGCGCACATCAGGTATATAATCTTTATTAAAATATTGACTCACTTATCGGATGACTGATTAAAATGATGAAATAGTCAAAACACACAATGGCCATGCTTGTATTCAAAACCTCTGTGCACTTTGCAAGCACTGCTAATAATAAGATAAGGCTTTCTTCCACAAATCATGATATTCCATTGTTAAATGTAATAAAATTTCATCTACTATGACTTTTCTATAGAATTTAAACCTCCATATAATGCAAGATTTTCGTAATTATTTGTATAATTATGATAAAGCGAATTGCAAATGAAAGCCACATCTTGAAACATAACAAGTATTAGAAGTTAAAATCAATAATTTGATCTTACTCTTACCCCTTTCCCTAGACCAAGGGGTTGAATAGAAAGATATCCTTGTGGTAAATGCGTTGCAACAGGTAGAACTTGAACATTTGCATCCATATCTACATTGAGTCTGCATAGATTACATAGGTTTTAGAATTAGGTATTTTTTATTATAGAGCAGACGTATATACAAAATTGTATCCTTACCTTCCTTTATATAACAATGGAGCCCAAGCATAACCAACGCAATTTTCAATCCCATTTTCCTTTTTCTTATTCATATCACAGCTTATATGATAAAATGAAAAGAGCAAGTGATGTTTTGAATGAAGTTTTGTTGGTAATCTTATCTTAATTTCTTCGTACCAAGATGGAATAGCATTATGATGTAACACTGCGCAAGACGCTCGTACACACAACAATGGTGTACCTGGACGGCCATAGATGCACTATACGTACATATATATATATATATATATATATATATATATATATATATATATATATATATATATATATATATAAAGGAAAAATGAGAAATATATAGAAGCTATAGAGAAATGTATAAATAAATAATATAGACAAAAAGAAAAAGAAAGAAGAAAAAGTAATAAGCTTGTGTTGTATATACTCTTAAAGGTTCCACATTTTCTCCATCATCATCTCGTAATTCAATGATACACGCAATATTTCTAGCTCTTGTAAATATCTTTTGAGTATCGAAAGATAAAGTTTGTGGATAAACATAAAGATGATTGACATATGTAGTATAGGGATGAACATCTTTTTCAGATGTACTTTCAAATTCTGCAATTTCAAGAGTTGGATCGTTTACAGGTGGAATGGGAAATGGTTTCAAGGGAGTCAAAGATGTCGACAATGTATCTGAAAATATAGAAACGTTAAATTTAAACGGCACATTTGAATGTGTGTCCGTGTGTGTGTATTATACTTATACGAAAAAAGGCATACTTTCTGGTATCTCAATGATGGGTTCAATTTTTATTTTCAACCATCCAGGTATAACGGTTAATTTGCTAAGTTTTTCAGGTCTGCAAAAACAAAAAAGAATAAGAAAAGAAAATCTATATGACGAACGTATATACTTACTTTCTATACTCTGAAAGCAATTTTAATAACTCTTCATCTTTGATTTTATTCCCTTCCTGCCTATATATCGCTGGAAAGTCTGGAGAAGTATCCAACTCGTTACTATACAGTCTAAATAAAGGTCTGGCAGCCCAAGCAAATGGCATTCTATAATTTCCTAATCTAAAAAATAAGCATTAAATAGTTATAAACTATATATTTAAGATAATGAGATAATAATCAAAAAAATACCTTTGGCAACATGCTCTAACTTGTTTGTGTACTTTTAATCCTAATCTTGGATCTTTAGTCGTTCTTACATATGGTTCAGAAGTTTGACATATATTCCCTTGTAATATCTTATCTATTCTTACCACAAGAAATATATCAGGATGGGGGTTACTAACGTGAAATATAGCCTAGAAGGAAATAGAACAAATAAATAAATATATATACATATATATACATATATATATATATATATATATATATATGTATATAATTAACTTATATATATATAAATTAGCGCGCATATTAAATAGGCTAAAAAGGCAGCTGTTGAAGTAAATACCTGCTTTGGATGTTTTATCCAATCCAATGGTACAGTTTTCAATTCTTCAGGTAGACTTATATTTTCATTAGATTCTGTCATAATGCTAGTAGGACTTAATTCCTTTATCATCCCTTGCACAATTTCATGGTTAACGTCGAAATAAAAATTTTCCGTGAGTTTCCTGCCGTGCTTTGCATCAAAAAGACATAAAGTTGTTTGATACGGTTCAACTTGGCAAAGAGTTTCTTTCTCATCAATTGGAGCTTGCAGTCTAAACTTAAGAGTTTCACACTTAATAAAAATTCTATGCCCAAATTGCTCCTTATACGGATCAATATTATGTTCAGTAGAATTTCCTCCTGTAGGTGCTTTTACACGTGACATGTTGGAATATAGACTAAACAAAGGTTTTCTATATTCCCGTCTGGCTAATGCTATACTTGTGTCAGTTTCCCTGGAGTATTTAATTAATTGTGGATTCATACTCTGTTCCAAACCTTTCAACGTTCCATATACCTGTAGACGTATGTTCATGTAGTAATAACGACACGGTAAATATTTTTATACGCACGACATACGTATGGATAAAAGTCCATTCTCATGCGAGTAAAACAACTAGAGCATTTAGATTTTTATAGTCCAAATGATTACCTGCATTGGTTGAGGGGAAGGAGGAGGAGTGTTACATGTTCTTTCTAAAGATGCAGCACGTTTCTCCTCTTGTTGCTTGTAATGTTGCAATACAGAATTCAACTTTGATAACCAATCTTGCATATCTGTTTCATTATCGGCCGCTAATGTATAAGACTTGTGAGTTCCTGTCATTCTTAATTCAAAACAATACCTTCCACGTTTTGGATTTCTAACAACTTCTGTACAAAAGTCCATTACTATTGCCAACTTAGCTTCGCCCTTTTTCTCATCTTTGAAAAATTCCAAAATGTATGTGCCATCGACCTCCTGTCTTAAATGGCAAAAACGTCTTTTAAAAGATTTTGAGCCGATATGAGCAAACATACGATCGGAGCTTCCAATTTCAGGTCCTTTCATTAAGTAACCCTCCTTCGTAATCCCATTATTTTTGATTAAATCCTAAAAAAGGATGTTCCTTAAAATGTCTCATAAGATAAAACGTTTTCATCGTTCTCCCAGTAATTACCTCGTCGACTTGATCCACTTCCGTATCAATTTCATATACTTCATCCTTGAGGTCATCCGCTTTTGTTATTCTATAAAATACAAACGTGTGTGTATAGATGTACATGTAGTACATGCGTATACACGTGTATACGTATATGTAACTCTTGAAAAGTGAAAAGTTTATAATCTTTGATAGATCGCATTGAAGACATACTTGGGTAAATCGAGATAACTTCCGTTGTAGGCAGAATATTTGTAATGTATCAAATTCCAATTGGAGGTGTAACTTCGTAAACATTCTTTGGTCAGGAGACTTCCGCCTTCCTCGTCATTATCCGAAATATATTGTGCTGTAGGCACGATAGCGCGATAACGCCTCGGTAGGACAACTTGCTGCATAAAAAAATAAGTTAATTTAAAGATGAAAAAATATATATATAATACTGTATGAAACTGTTTGTTATAATGTTTGTTAAAATAAATATAAAATATAATGATATTTGGAAGAAAAGTCGAGGTTAAAAATTTCCAATTATCGCTATTTATTATCTCTCTACATAAAGGATGTAGGATTCAGATAACGAACGAAGATAAGAGTTAACAAAGAGTTAAGAAACTCACAGAAACATCGTCCGGCGGATAAAGCAATAATTCTCTTTGCGGATCATTCTGCAATAATGTTTTATTCTTTAGCACGAAGCTCTCAAAATCTATTGGGTCGACTAAATGTGGTTTACTCTGAAATAAAAATGAGATAGATATAATTGATAGATTGAACGAAGAAATGAATAGTACATAAAAGCGTTTAAAATCAAATTATCTCTTAAGAATCTTCTCTTTTGTTTGTAATCGATGTATTCACATTGTTTAGAACTAAACGCGTTATCTGGCCTGATTCAGATACCCATACGCTTTATAGATTAAAAATTAGTTTTTCTCTTACAGATAATAGAAACGATCGATCGGTTATGTTGTCAAGTGCAATCAAGATTAAATAAATAATAGAAGAATGCAATTATCAACGCTTTAAATCTTTTTAAATAAATTCCATCGACATAGAGGATATAACGGTAGAAGACAAGAAAATCTTAAATTTAGGAATTATTGCATAATTGTTGAAAATCGTAGGATATCTGAAAATAGATAGGCGTGATCGGGCGCGCAAGTATCGGTTCAAGAACGTCAGTTAGCCCCTACCTGTACGGTACTTTCGCGTACGACCTGAGAAACCGTTTCACGTAATTGTGCGGCCATACCCGGCTTTCCCAGGCCGCGTGTGAATTTCCTTTCGCTCATTTTCTACGTTGACACATCGCTCCCATCATCTCCTTTCAAGAAAAACACTCGAAATCATCACCAAATCTTGGAAACCTCCTTATGTACATTCGACTGATACATAGTAATTTATCATGGCAGTCCATGGTAACTAGATTTAGGGATAATATTTTTACAATATGGAGGACAAAATTACCGTAGGTTTTTCGGAAGAAAAAAAAAAAGAAAAAGAAAACAGAGAGGAAAAAGGAAACAAAATCCCAACCAATCGGCTTTTCTGAATTACTATTACTAATCGCAGATAACATCATTTGCTTGTATATCACATAAATCAAAATAATCTTTCTAGATTCTGGTCAAGGACAAGAGGGAAAAAAAGGAAAACATTCGATACGACCGACCAATCAAAGTATCGTGTTCCTAAAAACGCCAAAAACTAATTGAAATATTTGAAATTGCGTTAATACATTTTTAGAGATATTCGCGCACAAACGAACGTCACGTACGAGTGAAACGTTCATTTTAAGTTAGGGAGAAAAAAAAAGCACCTTTTATTATCCTTCATTATACAAATAATTATAATTGATTATCCTTGTCTGTTCCTTGAAAAGCATCGTCCATGATCCTACGTTTATAAAAGTAAAAGTCTTCTTCAACAAGACCTACGATATTATCACAAAAAGAAAGTAAAAAAGTATGAATAGGTCGTATTTTCAGATCGACCAAACGCATTGGTAATTATTTCATCGACGCAAAATGGCATAGATTTCAAATATATCTCTACTCTGTTTATACAAAAATATAATTTCAATTAACAGTCTGTTCATTATATTAGTCATCGAGAGAGAGAGAGAGAGAGAGAGAGAGAGAGAGAGAGAGAGAGAGAGAGAGAGAGAGAGAGAGAGAGAGAGAGCAAGGCTTGTGCTTATGTAGTTAAATTCGTAATGGTATAAATCATTGCTATGATAAATAATGAAACTCCTCATTATCTGGATTCTGGCTTTGAGAATGGCTGAAGGGAACCAGGTTGAACCCACGAAAGTCCTAACGCTCGATTCTCTTCTACTCCCTGCATTGAGACGAATCATTTGTAGAATAATTGTAGACTTTATAAAGAGTGCCTAAAGAAATTTACCTTTCTTTCGTATATTTCTTGCTTAACGGGATCATGCAATTCTGGTATGTACGGAGTGAACGTGATATAATGCGGATCCTCGAATGCCGGTGGATTATATACCTGATTCAAACTTTCCCTCACGCATTCTTTGGCTCGTTCTCGAAACTGATCAAAATTGTTTTGCAATCTGCAAATATACAAAATTGTCATTTTAATGCGTAATTTATGGACACCCAAGAGATCTATCTATACCTATCAAATTTGCAGCCAATAATCTTCCTATGGTAAAAAATGGTAACAAGTATCTACTCACAAAATGGATGCTTCTTGATTTATAGGCGTCATTCTTGTATCTACTTTAGTAAGTATTTTTGTTATGTACTGTATCAATTGCCATACCCTATTATTTCTTTTCCATTCGACGAAAGCCCAAGTTGTACATAATTCTCCTGTTTCTGGACTTATAAGCGGATGGAAGACATTGGTTTGAAATACAACTTTCTAAAATGCAAATGCTACGATGAAATCTACCAAAATTAGAAAATAAACCTTTGGAATGATTGGAACTCTTACGGGACATCCACCGTCTGGAAAGTTTTCAGGCAACGTGATAGTAAATCTAAAGACTCCACCTTGATAAATCCCTTGTCGAATGAATTGAACTCCAAACCAAACTGGTATCAAGAATATATGCCTATATTACTATGTGTCTGCTAATGTTAAACAATGAGAAACCTTATAAACGAGTTCAATTGACAAACATCGTTTTGAAATAGTTACATTGAGATTGTACAAACTGTTATCAGGACGAGCAAGACCTATGAAATGTATTTCAACTATCAACATTACATAATGATTCGATTAAAAAGTTACAGGGAATGCATACTGTAAGCACAAGATACAGAATATGCTTTGCCTTTACATATACAGTGGAAATGCTATTAAGATACAACAATGACGTTTAAATGTTGTAAATTGTATTACATACCAAAAGAATTCTGTGCCGATGGTATGACATAAATTCCTTTTAAATCTTGGATTCGCAGTATGTTGCTACAATTGAATAAATAAATAAACACAGGTACATGCACATGTATATACATATACATATACATATATATACATATATATATACACACACATGTACGCACACACACACACATGTACAGCTTTTAATCAGGCCTCATTTAATGGACGGCTACTCACTATTCCGAAAGAATATTATACTCCTGTAAGAAAACTGCATAATCTTTGCTGGTTTGAGAGATATTCGGCCTATCGATCATTTTTACTGACATGCTCAATTGGGAGTCCCCGTTGACGTTCGTTGGCAAAAGCTTTCTAAATGAACCCTGTCTCTTAAAATTCTCATCTTTATCGTTATCTCCCTAGAATGTACATGATAAAACGAGTTTAACGAGTAGTCACGTTAACGGAATGCCTTGTTTTTTTTTTGAATCGCATCATTTAAAACGTACTTTGATCGTTGACATGACGGATCTTCTGCGAGTGGATTTACAATTTTATTCTTTGATATGATTAACGTAACATTTTAATTAACGTAAAATCAACGTCTCAAAAGAAATTCTCTCTATTAGAATACACTGGACGGCTTCATATTCGTATACGCAACTGCGAAATGCGAATCATACTCTTAGAGATGGGGGGATCGTCGATCTTGTAGATACCTCCTAAGATATTAGAGGTTAAGATATATTAAGCTCTCCGGCAGATTTCTACGTTTTTAATATCAACGTTCGATATCGTCGATATGTCGGTCTAATACCGATCGCGATAGAAAAAGAAACAAAAAAAAAAAAAAAAAAGAAAGTTAAAGATATTCAATTTGACAAAAGACATTTAATTTTTAATAGTCGTCTTTAACCGCCTATTCGATATTTCCAATAGAAATAAGTTTCTAAACGCAACAATAATTAGATCGATGATTGTTTACAATTAAAGATAATTGAGATCTTATCGAAATGCAACTGATATGGATTGCCCGAGTCTAACAAGCACACGGACCTTGCTGTAGACCCAAATTTATCTTAAATACATGTATTTATTAAGAGTATCGATTGTGAATTCCGCGCTACCTTACCATTCGTCATTCGTATTTTGTTGTTCATACTAGTTCGAGATAACGTCTTGTCTTTTTCAGTATTTCATTTCATTGTGTCCTAACGTATGCTTTTTACATGTATATACGTATATAAATATATACACACACATATATATATATATATATACATATTTAAATGTAATAATAAAAGTAATGATTTAATTTTAATAGCGGTTGGCGATGTTCGTTGGAGTGCCGATATAAAGTTTCCTTGAATCACCACTTCCATTGCGTTATGAGAACGTTCTTATTTCTCGGTGGTACTATATTCCTGTGCGTATAATTAATAGAAATTATTATATAGTGTTAACGACACAATTTGTGATTAAGAGCGATGGAGAATACGGGCTTGAGTCCATTGTTAATTACGAAATTAAGGATTAAGGATACTATAAATAAAATAAAGAATAAATCGCCACAATTGCAGGAAGTTCTTAGACAGGTTAGAAAATGATGTACAACATATTATTTAATATATTTTGACATACGATTGATTTTGATCGGTATCAACGAAATGTTAAAAGAGAAAAGGAAACTTTTTTAACGTTAATCTTTTCGTACAGAGATGTCGTCGAAGAATGAAGGAAAGAAGAAAAGAAATATTTAACGTGAGAAGACTCGGCCTCGGGGATACATCTGAAAAGGTAAAAAGATATATAAACGAACGAAAAAAATAAATTTAGTTTTATCAAAAACTAATTGATAATTCTATCCTATTGATAAATGATCTGTCGTTTATAACGACTAGCCGGAAGAAGATTTCCAATTGGATAGAGAAATGGACGAGGAAGAAGGTATAATAAATCCATCGTTGGTAGATATTAATATAATATACCTTATGATGATACAAAGGAGTAATATTTTGTTTCTTTTATTAATCAAAGAGAACTGGATATACGAAGAATACGAGCGTATGCTGCAGGACGAAATCGAGTGGATAGAGTCGCTTGTTTATGACGATAGGAAAAAACTAATTTGTCCTGTATGCCAGACCGGTACCATGATAGAAATATCAGAGTCCGTATATTGCAAGGATTGCGGATTCTGGCCGATAAATTGTAACGATATTCGAACTCTTGGAAATTTAATCGATAATAGCGTTAATAATCATTCCCAACATTGTACCGCAGTACCTGGTTTTACAATGGTCAGCGAAAACAAAGGTTCTGTACTGTATATGACGTGCGAAGAATGTTCATTCTTAACGTGCGTTATATAATATCCCTGCAAAGAGTAATTACTTTGCGAATATTTCATACGTTTATTAGGCCTCATTGTTAAACTTAATTTATTACAATTCGTGCGTATAATTTTTAATTTGTAAATTAATTTAGCGACGCGCTATGCGGTACGACTATGTTTTATCGCGTTATAAATTCTGACATTAGGATGAAAAGGATTAGATATAAAGTTATTCTAACCTTATTTATTTAGTTGAAAATCAATGCCAAGAGAGATAACATTATCTTATTACTAAATTGTAACTGTATCCGTTCAAGCAGTAAGTAAACGTGTGCCATCAACAGTATTTATTTTCTAACGTGAATAATTGTAACAAATATACAAGGTACAATATCGTTATCCCATTTTATCAAGATTAACATTTGTTTTAATAATAACGTTATAGTATAATTGTCACGTGAACATGATAGATATTGTATGTACAAAATAAACAAACATTCCTTTGCTGTTTCGCGCGCTCTTCTTGCAAATACCTATGTGTATATATACATGTGCATATACATGCATATGCATATGTATGTATATATATATATGTATATATAAACGCGTCATAAGTTTATAGGTAAAAAGAAAAAGAAAAAAGACATTCGTACGTCGTCGTATAGCTTACAAAAAAAGTAATAAGAATTTTACGAAAGGAGTTAAACGATCGAAACAAATGATGTACGTATATGGTTGCAACAACGAGTTTCGAAAAAATAAACGTTTTGGAGAAATTTTATTTTTTCCATGATCGTACTTCTTCTTCCCTTATGTGTTTATACACATGTATGTACATACGCACAAAATAAGGACCACGTTCATAGATGAGTTTTCTTCATGGACATACATAGATATGTACGTGCAATCGTACAAAAAATGAGAATACTCGTAATATCCAGAGTAGTACTTTAACGTAGCTAAGCTCTAATAATTGATACTTATATGCGATTTGTACATTTTCGATACATAAAGTTACATATTAATATATATTACTCTGTAACACACACACAATATATATATATATATATATATATATATATGTGTGTGTGTGTGTGCGTGCGTGTATACGCATATAGGTATGTATGTGCTATTTTCTTTTTTGTTTTTCCTCTTTATGCGTAATAGTGGCTAGCTCGCAAAGTGAAAATCTAATATAACACGGATATTAATAATATTAATGTTTGATAAAATTTATAGAGGCACACGGTTGGAGGCATAACTCGAATTTATATACTCTCTCTTCTCTTAATATGGCAAAAGCTTCGCGTTTAAAGCGACTGTTGATTGTATTACTTTAATATTAACAGTCTCTTGTAATATAACATTAACATTATATGGCACCTATTTATGGAAGTGATTGAAAACTTGTTAGAAAATCGATACAAGAAACTTTATGTTTGCAAAGATCTTAGATAATATAATGTACGTAAGTAAATAATTATTTGGCATAGCTACACGTCTACGTGGATCGATCTCGTTGTTCCTTTGTATTGAACATTGAGGAGGGCCGCAAATATTTCCATGTCATTTTGATCAATGTACAAGTACGTCGTATAGAATCTCGCCTTCTTTTTTTTTTTTTCCTTTCCTTTATATTTTTAAGTTAGTACGACATAACGAGCCACGCGTTAAATAAATTCTCGGACAATGCAACTCGAAATGCCTTTAAAATGACCAATACAGCGTCGTTAAAAATGACAAATGTCAAAGTATACATTGGGAGACTCATATATTTAACTACTTTTTCATTGCAAATGAATTCGAACAAAGTGTCCACTGTTTGCCGTAATACGTTTTTTTTTGGATGACTATACGACGATATATAACGGGCGTAGTGTGTCGTCATTTAAAGGGAGAAAGAAAAAAATGTATGCACCGATGCAGTATGTACGATTTCAGATTATAATCTACGTGCGACTAATATTTTAAGGCAAGTTGAAGATCGTGAGCGAGATTGCATTTGTATGCAAGATCGTAATCTCCTCGTACGCGATATACCGAAGGCGTTTAAGAGAAAAAGAAATTTATACAGATCGTAAGATTCCAAACATTACCTATCACATCTCGCGCGAGCTTTATGATACGTTTGATAATTACATAGAAAAAACTTTTCTTTATTATTATTACAAAAGAACAACACTTAGCCCCATTTATAGATGGGTTATATCCATAATTTGCTTCGCTCAAAAATCAATTTATTTTTATTAAACACACTAAAGTTTAAATTGATCGTATCATATGAAATGGCCGGTGGCATAATGGTATTCCATCGACCATTGCGCATAATTACACCAATGCACGGATACATTTGTGAATGATGTTTTTGAGAATTTACAGTGTAATCGGGTTAGTACGTTATTAAAGATATCACAGAATTGATCGAGTTTAAATGGTCACTGTTGGATACCAGTGTCGTTGTTCGCGTCTAAAATATATCTGCATGGAATAATAATTATTAAACGTTGTTAAGAAATGATGCAGAAAATGCCCGTGAAAGAACCTCATCGCACATTTTCCTATCTACCGAATGAAGAATATATGTATATATATGTCTATATATATATATATATATATGTATTCGTATTTAACTATTAAGAGGGAGAGGCAAAGTCAATGCGAAAGAGTGCGAAGTGGGATTTCCCGAATCGATAAGTTTTTCTTTTTTTCGAGCGATCCCCATCGATCGATCGAATCTTCTTCAATGACATTTCTTTCTTGGTATTAAAGGACTTTAATGAGAGATCCTGAATGTACGAGTTTGTGCTTTGACAAAAATATATGATTTATATCACTTATTTGAATATGTTCTTCGATTATTAACGGCCTTACTGAGTAAGGTAACTTTAGATTTCTACATGGCGTCTCAATATATTTCGCGCGTTTGCTTTTCCAAGAGATCTCCGTTCTGAACTCGATCGTCACTGTATGGATCGCCGTCGTTCCGTTCTATTAACCGCCGCGAGTGCTTCCTCGGGCAGGCGACCAGGATCTGCCAAAATATCAGTGGCAGTACACAGATACCTTAGGGAGTTGAGAACAGCTGCGAAAGTCATAAATATAAATATAAACGTAATAGATTTGGAGCGCATTGAAGAGTCGCAAAACCACAAACCTGGCCTGAGATCTACGAGCGAGCAATGCTGCTCGACCCATAATATTGTACTTCTGTAGAGGTCCTCGATACTCGCCGTTGATACCGAAGTATTGAAGGATAGCATTAGGGGTTCAAGCAAAATGCTAAACTGTTAAGGGAGAAAATGTTAAGAAAAATATTATCAGAGGAATTATTATAAGAAGAGTTATTTCAAGGATACGATCCAAAATTTCCAATTTTCTCGAGTACGGGTGCGAACGTATTCATCGAACATTTCCTTCATCTTATTGGTTCTGTGTCTCGAGACTGGGGCACCCGTTGCAGGAAGCATGGATTGACAATTACTGAAAGAGCATCGTGCGAGTTAATATAAAATAGAAGAAGAAGGTACGATTTATTTTTCAAGTACGTTCATAAAGGTATGCGTACGTGTCTCTCTCTCTCTATATATATATATGTATACGCATTGCATGAATTTGTTCGTCGAACAGATAAAGAAAATTTTTACCTGATAGAAGTATTAAGGCACTCGATCTGATGTCTCAAATTGTCCATCTCCTCCTTGAGCTGATTCCTTTCTGCCCTTAATTGTTTAATATAATCCGCTCCTTTTTGTAACATGGCAGCTTTACTCAATTTTGCATTGGGATTTTGATTGAGCTGCGGTATTAAACTGTGAAGCATGTCAAAACCATTCTTAATATTGTATCTACGCTTTTGTTCGGCATGGATATGGCCGACCCTTCTTTGTTCCTTGTACTGTCCACGTTCCGATTCTCCTTTAACGTAACTTCGCGTTGGCGACAATGGACTACCGATGCTCATTGGACTGTGAAGAGGACTCAGACTCAAAGCTTGAGGACTAGGCGCGTTGGAATGATCCTTGGGCGAGCCAGGACTGTTCTGCGGTGGATGAGTTTGATTGTTCAAGAGAATCTGTTGACTCGATTGTATCCCCTGAAAGAACACACCACACACACACACACACACACACACACACACACACACACACACACACACACACACATGTTGTATCGATCATAATTTTCTCTCTTTCTCTAACTCTGAACGACCTACCTGTTGTTGTTGTTGTTGGTGCTGCGATGCTTGCATGGAGGAAGTTTGTATAGCTTGAACCGTGACTGGCGTCGCAATGTGATGAGTAGTCGTTACTTGGGTGGCCGAAGCTGTCGGTGGTAAAATGGGTAATATATGCTTAACCGTGCCGGATTGATTATTCGTCGTTGGTATTATTTTTTCGGTCGACGCGTTCATCGTACATATACCGGACGTATCTGAAATAGTGAAAGAAATAGCAAAGTGAAGAAATTGCAAAGAGAGAAAATTCATTTTTGCGGCATGTTTACGTACTGTTGGTAAGGAGGTGCGCAAGCAAGACATTGTTATTTAAATTTAGAGCAGGGTCGCTAATTGCCGAGGCCAAGGGCAATTGATTCATCCTCGGAGGTATCAAGGAAGAACTACTCCTAGATCTGTTTCGTGCTTTCATTTGGTACTGGAAAAAAAAAAGTATCGTATAAAGTTACGTTTACGTTTCTTATCGTGACATGTACGCGCGACCGGTACGAAACGAACCTTAGGCACCGCAAAGACTTCCTTCTCCGACGTAGTTTGAATCGATTGTGGTACTAATTTTGTCGGTTGCAATGTAAGATCCAATCCGGAAGATCTGCATTGTAAAAGTATAGGCGATTGCGTTGATTGTTGCGTTGGAAGCGATACGACTTGTTGCTGAGCGGGATGATGCGTCTGTCGATCAGAAAATAAATCGAGCGTGACGTCAATATTATATCGTATTGCAGATAAATTTACGTTACGTAGCGAAACTCATTCGGAGGAGCAGCATGTACGACGTACCTTGAAGTTATTGCCAGTGAATTTACATTGTTGCTGAGTATTAAAGTTTTGACCGATGTTCGATAGCTTGTAACAAGTATTTGGCTGTGGTTGAACGATTTTATAAGGCTTCGTAGACATCGGCGGGGTAGGCGGTAAAGATCTTATGGACCGGTGCTGCTGAGTGCCCGGCAATGCCGCGTTACTTTGCGCAAAGCTTTGCTGCTGGGCCGTTACCAAATTTTGTACCTCGGCGGCCATCGAGGAGGAGATCTGGGTCGCATTGACGACGGACCGATCGTTCAACGTCGCTACCTGTATTCGATTGTCGACGGGAGCGGCCAATTGCACCGTCGCTTGTACTTCCATGGCATAAGAAGATTGCTGCTGGCTCGGCGGCTGCTCGTAGACCGAATTTCGTTGAACCGTTTGTACACTTTGAACGGCCTGCCGATACGCGTCAGCTCGTTGAGATGTCTGTTGGTGGGTCTGTTGTATCACGCGACTTATTCTACCGGATCGACGATTCTCTTGTCGGATCTTTTCACGCGTGGATTGATCATTACTCGTAGTAGTCGTAGTAGTCGTAGTCGTCGCAGTCGTCGTGGTCGTCGTAGTCGTAATCGCCGTCGCAGTCGTCGTCGCCGTCCTCGTCGTTCTCGTCGCCGTCGACCTCTCAAAATTTTCTTCCACGGCAGCCCTGTAATTCATCTCTACGTCCCTATGTTCGAGAAAAGAATAATTTTTCGTAAACCGCTGCGCGGCGTCCGCGCCTTTCGTTTAAGACCGAAAAATGATGATAATAGTAATATAGGTGGAATGCGTTACATGTCATTCCTGTAAACGCTGCCAGACTCCGCCTCAGACTGGTTATATATCTTTCCGGTATATTGAAGATTCTGCATGCCGTTTCCCCGTTCCACGGACAAGACCGTCGACGAGCGTTCGTCCTTCGACGTAGCCTCCTCGTTCAGTTCGTTCATCTGATTGATCGGCGTCATCAGATCGATATCGGGATAATTGGCGTTTAAGCTACCACCTCGAAACATGTCCTCCTCTTCCGGTACAGGTGGTAACTTTGAGTTCAAGAATTCTATAAATTTGACCCATCGCCGATTAGGATCGCCATTGGTATCGCCATGACAAGATCGAAATAGAGAAAGGTCCATTACCTTGCAAAGGCTCGAGCGTGTCCATAAAATCGTCGAGATTAGGTTGAAGTGGTCCCAAGCTCGGTTGAATGAAATCCGCCAGGCTCGCTCCGCGCGCTGTACGAATAACGACGAGAGCATTTGGTATTTTCTTTTCTTTCCTTATCGCATTTATCTCATTGAATGGAAAAAAAAAAGAAAAAAAGAAAAAAAAAAGGAGAGACAGAAGAAAAGGAAGTCGAACAAAAAGAAAAAAAGAAAAAAAAGAAAAGAAAAGAAAAGAGAGTTAAAACTTTTACTACTATCGTGCGATAGGCAATGTGATAGGTACCGATTTCTCTGGGATCTGGAAAGTATATAGGTTGATTCGAACTAATCGTGGAGAATAGCGTATCCGTCATAAGCTCCATATAGTCTTCGTCAACCATCATACTCTCTCCGCTGTGAGCCCCACCGGTGCTCCCATACGCGTTCGTCGTATTCGTGCCAAAATTTTCCGACGTTTCCATGCCATTGTTCCAATCTAGCGTGTCCATCGATTCCATCTGCAAAAAGATCTGTTGTTTTTAAAGAAACTTTTGCTATTCCTCGTAACGATTATAAGAAAGATTATCGATGGCGACGTACCACCTCGGTACCATCCTTGTTCGTCCAGCCAAGAATTTTGTTTCTGTAGAACATGCGCCATTTCTTATATTCCGCAGTAACCGCAGCAAGTTTTCGTTTCCAGTATTTGCCTTCCAGGACGACCGCCTGATCAGATAAGAATTACAAGAAAGTCTAGTCCCGAGGAAAAATAACACGAATAAAGAGATCGTTGAAGATATATGAGAAAAATTATTTATCCTTACCTCCGGCTTATTATGAGTGTCGACGTCCAGGGGCGACGCGAACTGGCACACCAACGTGTTTTGCTTCAGTATAACTGTAGGGGAAAAGTTTCTTAAAGTTAAAGTCGCTTGTGCCTCGAACGAAAAAAACTTGCGTAGAGTACACGATCGTAATGCATAGCTACGACGATCCAAGGGCTTTCCCTCTCCTCTCTTCTATCACGGAGGAGGAGGAGGAGGAGGACGACGACGACGGTGGTTCTTCGAAATGGCCTTTAATACAAATTCGCGTTTGTTCCGACATCGTGTTTTTTACGTCGACGTATTTTCTGTCAGTACAACGAAATGGGAGGGAGAGGGGGAGGGGGTTCTTTCTCTCTTAACGTAGTTAGGCAAACAAAGATTTGTTCTTTTCCAATCTTGCCTCATCGATTCTCAAGCTTTTCTCTTTTACCGTTCGACACGTTCGACGTTAACGGGCGAGGAGCGAGGGGGCGGGGGAGTAAATGCAAGGCGCGCAATTCCACGCTCGCGATAAAGTGGAATATCGGAAATTTATGCGAAACGGCGATCGGCCGCGTCGAACGTAGCCAGGAACGTAGCGCGAAACTCGTTTTTCTCTGACGATTCAAAAATCGTTTTGCTGCTTGCGCGACTACATATGCACATATGTGCGTAGTATAAGTAGAAATGATCGGTGGGAAATATTCGGAGTCATGGAAAGAACGGCAGCCGGGAAAATAATAAGTTTAGAATAAAATTTCAATCTCGCTCGAGATCGAAATGATTCTTTTGATCAACGGAAGTGAAAGAAACTATTCTACTTTTAATATCGTAGAACGGGAGGAAGAATGGAATAAATTATTTGAGGTATCGAAGAGAAGACGCGTGAAGCCCCTTGCAAAATATAATCGAGTAAAAGAACTGGTAAGTACTCTAAGGGAAAAATATGAGAAAGAAAGAAACGAAAAAGATATATGAAAGTATTCCGTCGTCAAGAGAGAGAGAGAGAGAGAGAGAGAGAGAGAGAGAGAGAGAGACGGCACGTTGTCGAAACGAGAGCGAGCCTTTGGCGAAACTGATATACACCGATAGCTTAACGAAAAAGCTGCCACTATTACGACGGCCGAGCTACTTGTTGGTCTATAGTCGCGCGTCCTTTGCACCGTCGTTCCTCCTTCTCAGCGATTACTCTTTGATGGTGGGAGGAGCGGGGAGGATACCTTTACACTCGCATCTCCTCTCCACTCGATCGTGATCCTAATTTATCTCTCGATCGGTTTGCTTTTGCACGAGCAAACGCGAGAAAAGAAGGGATATAAAGCGGATACATTGTCGAGTACGATCGAGTTCTCTTTCGTTATTATTTCCTCACACTGCATGTGCCAGCATCTCCAGATAACGTTGTTCAATCTGATCTTGTCCTTCCATCTTAGTCTGATCCCTTTGAAGCGATTCCATTTGGGCGACGTCAGCTTCTGTCTGGAACAAATTCGAATGCCCTTATGTCATACTGCTATGACGTATTTGGCTCTTTCTTTCTTTCTTTATATTTTTCAACGCGTACCATTGCTGCTGAATCGCAATGGGAGTGGAAAGCGATCGATAAAACGGTCGCGCTTATCGCTTTTAACACGGTGGAAAGTTTAACAAAGACCCCGCCCATCCACGTGCATACGCATTTCTCTTGTTCGTTCTATCGAGACCCCGAGAGAGCGCGAGAGAGAGAGAGAGAGAGAGAGAGAGAGAGAGAGAGAGATCGTAGGAAACGCGCAACTATTGTCTAGCCTCGATTACAATTTCCATATGTAATTGATATTTATATATTACACATATATGTAATTGGTATTATTTTTGATTGGTTCGATTAGCGGTGCAAAGGGGGTTTGTCGACAAAAGTTGTTACGAAACGGGCTCCATTGCGAGACGAAAAAAAGGGGAGGGACGAGAAAGCGTCGGCTTAGCTTAGAACGCGAGAAGAAAGGGGGAAAACCGTACGTTCTCCCGCGGGAGATCGTTCGTTTAATTACGTAAGAAAGAATCGTGGGTGACGATTGAAGAGAGAGGATTATCAAACGCGTTACATAAACGTATTCTATCTCAAGTTGTATTATATTATATCGACGTAGAAAGAGGAAGGAATATAAGAAGGAGGAGGAGCTCCATTGGAATCTCGCTCGAAACGATTTCTATATCCCATATTGCGATACTTGAATATTTCGTAAAAAAAATTACGCTAATCTACGTAACCATTATCGCGGGTGACATTTTTTTAACTCTTTGCTATTCGAATTGAATCCGCCATTTCGAGGCAGTGCCTGCCGCGGAAAATACGTAGTTGGATCGCGATCGATTATCGATTGCGAGATGACGTTTAAAAAAGGAGTAAAAAACAGTCGTGCGATAGGAGGAACGCGCTGTCGTACGAATACGAGGTTATCGCTTACGTAAGGCATAAGAAGACGTTGAAAATAAGAATCGAGTCAGTGAACCATGTGCAAACATTGAAGTCGTTGAAAAGAAGCTCGGGCAGATCCACGTTCGCGCGAGCTCGTTCGCGATGCGCGAAAAATTGGATTTTCATTAGATTCACCTTGGCATAGGACCTTAATCATTTTGATTTTTCATCTAATTCGAGCGATTAGATAAGCAAGAAAGAAAGATTAATCGGTAGAGAAAGTTGGACCGATCGCGCTCGACTCGCCGAGATTCGAATCGTTCTTTTCTTTTTCTCGTTGACGGCGAATCTCGTCGATCTCTCTCTCTCTCTCTCTCTCTCTCTCTCTCTCTCTCAAAGTTCCCACTACGTTCGACGTTCCTACTAGTGAGAACTTTGAAAAACTTTATTTATCTGATAACGCGGTATTTACCAAACGCAGAGATAAATTCGATAAATTTGATAAATTTGTGTGCATTTTAACGAGCATCGCGAGGCTGAAACGATCCAAGTCCAAATATCGTTAAAAGAACGTAACACGCTCGATGACCGAGTTTGCCAGGAGGTAGAAGCAAGGCCGCGCCGCGCCCTTTGACAGGGTGCTTCTCTCTCTCTCTCTCTCTCTCTCTCTCTCGCTCGCTCACAGTAGTAGTAAGGCGGTTTTACGGCCTCCCTTTCATTAATTTCGGTTTCTCGACAGCATTTGTGCGGTTGCCGGGATTTCGCAGAGCCCACGCTCGAAACAACATCCCCGCCGATCGTAATCGTGGGAGGGAGGGAGAGAGAGAGAGAGAGAGTAGAAGCGTAGTTCTTCTTTGGACCTTGATCCAACGCGCTCGCGATCGGCGAAGCGAGAAGGCTCACCTGTAGGCCAAGGACATGCACTGAAAGAGCTTGTTCAAGGACGTCTCGATGCTGAGCTGCTGTTGAGAATTCGGTTGATCGTCGAGAATATCACCGTCGACAAACTTTTTTAGGGAAAAACCGACCGGCGTCATGATCGCCAATTTCCCATTTTCCTCGTCCGGAACGGGAACGGCGAGCTCGTCCTCGTCGTCCTGAGCCTCCGCCTCGAAATCAGAAACCATGAAATGACCAGAGTGTATCGTCTCTTTCGAGTCTCGTTCCACGCTTTTCCTCGTTTTATCATTAGGGACGGCCTCCTTCCCACCTGCGGATCGTCCGAAGGCACCACCGATGCCCTGGCTCGACGTTATCATCGTCGAGGGCTTCCTGTAGATCAATCCGGCCTGCATCATCCTTCTCCTCTATGCTCGCCGTATGTCGCGTCTATCTGTATTTCACTTATTTTTACTGAACATTCTTTTAAAAGCCGTTCGATCGAGTCACTACTTAAATTTACACATTCATTCCCAAGTGGCTGTTCTTTTCGTCCGATCGTTTTGCTTTTTAAAAATCTTTTAATCCGAGTTCGTCCCAGGAATTTATGCTGAAGACGATATGACGCGTACGCACGCGAGACCGGTACGTGTTTACGAAAAAATGAAGCTAAAAATGAAGCGGCCGCGAAGGTCTTTCTTAACGAGAGAACTCTCTCTCTCTCTCTCTCTCTCTCTCTCTTGCTAAGAGAAATTTTCTATCTCTTATCGTACACGCGGCCCGCGACGAATAATTCGCGCGCCAAATATTTTTTCCGACCACGTCGGCGCTCGTACGCCGGCTCTCGTCTCGTACAAAGTATTTCTAGTACTGACTTATCTACGAACGGCGCAACGATCGTTTCGACGATCTAACATCGAAATTGCCGCTAGTAGAGTATCGCATCGTTCATACTCGCGTGCGCGTATGACACTTTCGCAAGAACGTGCCTTTATTCTACCGAAGGATTAAAAACGAAGCGATAACTTTTCTTTATCGGTATAATAAAAATGACGAGCGAGCTCGTACTGAGGGTCGCTTTAATAATTATTCATCTCATTATTTATCTCGAAAGGAATTTTTCTCCTTTTCATAACGGACGAATTTCGCCCTAACCCATTGCGAGAGCCATCGCTCGAATCGATCGCGATATATATTTGATAATGATCACGGAAGTTTTCAAGAAGAAAACCAAGCCAATCGATTCTTTCGCACAGCCGCGTTAGATAAATTTAGCAATCACGAAATCCTACGAGTCAACGACTCTTTCGACCTTTTTTAAAACGCCAACGGGAAAAAGTTTTCTTTTCTCATGCGTCGTATCGTTCGAGCTTCGTTACGATCTTCGACGAACCATAATAATAATAATAATAATAAAAATAATAATAATAATCATAATCATAATAATCATAAGAGTGAATCGCGATAAAGTGCGATTATCGATTCTGATCCGACGAACAGATTTTATTTTCATCGTTAAATTTGCATTAAGCGGTATGCGGATCCTCGGACGGAGGAAGCAAATATTAAAGGATAGGCGCGCAAGCGTCCGGTGTGTAACCGGGCTTAAAAAATAAAGAGCCAAAGAGCTTGAAAGAGCTTAGAGAGATAGAGAGAGAGAGACGATCGCACACTCTTATGCAATCGTCGCTGCAACTCGAGCAAACATTCGGCTTCGCCCACACGTACGTTCGCTACTTGCTCTTCTCTCTTCTTCCTCTTCTTTCAATGATAATACGATCGTGAAAATCCCCCTGTCAAGGATAATCTTTAATTCCCCTTTTTGATTTTATCAGAAGACGATATCGCTCGACGAAACTACATTCTTTTATCCGGTTATAATCCTTTGTAATCCTTTTTTTGACAAATAATTACAACTTTTACAATGGAAAAAACTCTGAGGCTTTGCACGTAGAAAATACTATATTAGTAAATACCAACAAATGCCTCTTTTCGAGGCAATCTGCATAATTTCTTCTCTCGATGTTAAATGGTCCTTATAGTGAAATTAATACAAATTTTATAAAAAAGAAAAACATTCCGTTTATTAACCTTAGGAATATAAAGGATGGACTATTTAATTAATTTAATTTAACTAAACGTTAATCCCATAAATGATTCCGTTAAACTGTCTCACTTATTCAACCGATAAGTCATGTCGCATTCATTACAAATACCTTCCGTTTATTCTACGATCCTAGTTTATATAAAAAATTAAGAAAGATGAACTCTTTCTCAGTGTCATGAAATAATCATGCTTGCCGCTATTACAATCGTTATCATTTTCTTGTCTCAACTGACCGACAAAAAATCCATAGTGCCATCTGACAGTTGTTTACTACGATGAAATCTCAAATCAACGAGCTGTTACAAAACAACTCGTTAAAAAGTTACAAGATTCCTCTATGTTTCTTAAGTCTCTCTCTCTCTCTCTCTCTCTCTCTCTCTCTTTTGTTGTACGCGCTATTTGTGACTTTAAAATAGGCTCTTCTTCCCAGATAATAAATGTACATGTCGATTGTGAACGCGCGAGGAAAGCAAACGTTATCTAGAAACAGGAACGAAAAAGCGGAAAAGAGAGGGAGAAAGATAAGGAGGCCGATATACCAGTCTATTTCTTCGTGAAAGAACGTATCATAGCCACTTGGTAGAAAAGAGAATTCGTTCGATATCTCTTTTTTTCTCTTCGATTCGAGATATACACGTTTATCCTCGATCGAACGTACTCTTGCTTTCTTTTTTATTGTCTTTTATATCGACTCACCTCCTCCTTTCTTTCTCTATCGACACTTTGCTGCGCAACTCTTTTTTTTATCGCGTCTCTTTTCGACGATAACAACAACAACAATAACAACAACAACAACAACAAAACAACAACAACAACAACAAGAATAAGAAGGAGGAGGAGGAGGAGGAGGAGGAGGAGGAGAAGGAGGAGGAGGAGGAGGGAGATGACGTTGGAAGGGGAGAAAGGAGAGGAAGGAAAGATCGGAGAAGGAAAGAAAGATAAAAGTATGAAATCACTGATCGATCGAAAGCACGCACTTCCAAACGAAAAAGTAGCAATCACTCGCCGTCAGGCTGGGCCGCAAGGCACCGCGCCCGGACGAGGTCCGTACGCGTTACTACACGGGACACGCACGCTCATATTGCCTAACGTGACGCCATTTGCAATTCGCCAACAGCGTCGTCGACCATCAACAGTAGGACTGATAGTCTAGTCGATGGTGACAGAGGGCTCTGGGAAGTGTGGAAGGTTGGGGAGGGGACGGCGACGAGAGGTACGGTCTTTGCGTTGCAGGAGCGCGATGCGCGCACATCCTCCTTCTTATTGGCCGAACGTCGCGAACTCTATCGGACGTTGCCCGAATATCACTTTGAACGTCAAACGTGCCTTTTTCAAATCTCTCCGCCATCGAGTTCGAGGTACTTCGATACTTATTTTTTTCTCTCTTTCTTTTTCTACCTCATTAAACTACTACTAGGCTTACTTATTTCTAATAATTAATTTTTATAGATAAATTAGAAATATAAAATTAAACTCAAAGTGAGTTTGATTACGCTTGTCCCTAAAAGTTTTCGTCCCAATCTGAAAAATCCAATGGCGCCAAGTCGCGATCGATCGGATATCTCTCGAAATTTCTTCTGTCAAGATGATGTTTCACCTACGAATGAAAATAACCAAATAACCAGCTAATCTTTGAGACAAGAATTATTCGAAACTTTGACGAGGTCCTCATAGGAACGCTCATATCGAAATTACCGTAGGTTTGATGGGTGAGGATATGGACATATTTTGTAACGATCTCCAATTTAAGTCCTTGAACCATCTGCAACATTAGTCATTTAGATAAATTTCCTTACGTGCGTGTGGATATATATATATATATATGTATATATATGTATATGTATATGTATATGTATATGTATATGTATATGTATATGTATATGTATATGTATATGTATATGTATATGTATACGCGCGCGCACACACGCACGTACGTACGTATACAGGCAGATATTTAGAGACAAACCCGCGCTTACCTGTGATGACGAACATCCGCGACACCGTTTCGCAAGTAACCGAGTCTTTTCGTAGGATCTGCCTCGAGCAAACGTCGAATAATATCTTTGGCTGAATGGGAGAGTATCTTTGGCATTTCGACCGTCTCAATACCCGCGATGATATTGTTACCCACGTCGACGTCGTTGATACCTTGAAACGGAGTCCAACCTAGCAACAGCTCATAAATGACGATGCCCAATGACCAATAATCGGCAGCCCTTTGAAAGATGCACAAACAATATACATGAATGGAACATATATTTTCTACATAGCGTCGTAGATCGATCGACGTACGGCTACCGACCTGTTGTATCCCAAACTCTGAATGACTTCCGGAGCTAAATACTCGAGAGTACCGACGTACGTCATAGTCTTGTAAGGGCCAATGAATTTGCTCGATCCAAGGTCGGTCTAAGCGCGACAGACATAACGGGGATTTAGCCGAAGGAAATTCGATCGAAAGACAGAGAGAGAGAGAGAGAGAGAGAGAGAGAGAGAGAGAGAGAGAGAGAACTTACGAGTTTCACATAGCCGTTCTGGTCGACCAATATGTTCTCGGGTTTGAGATCTCTATAAATGATGCCGAGCGAGTGTAAGTGATGGATGCCCTCGACGATGCAACCGACGATAAACTTAACTTCGGGAGATGGAAAACGAACTTTTCTCTGCAATGCCGTTCGCAAATCCCCGCCGAGGCAGACCTCCATAAGGAAATAAAGATATCTCTTGTCTTTGAACGTTCGTAACAATCTGCAAAAATGGACGATCAACAGTTTTCTCTCCTTTTCGCCGACGTAGTACGTAGGTACGTAATATATATACATATATATATATATATATATATATATATATATATGTGCGTGTGTGTATACATATATGTATATACATATATATTGTGTATTTTAGGGGAGAAAATGAAAGAATATATAAATATATCGTCCAATTATATAGGTACTTTTAATTAATTATTGATATTAATAAGGTACCTGCAGATAAAAGGAGAATTGCAAGCCATCAGGCTGTACTTTTCATTGTAGATCAACTTTTGCAACTTCATTTTCGTGATCATGTTCTTCCTAACTTTCTTCCTAGCAAAACTAATACACGGCAATGACGCGATGGTCACCAATTCTACCCTACCGTAACCACCTTTACCGATCGTGCCCTCGACTTCGATATTGGCCAGGGACAAATTCTGAAATTCCTCCTTCCAATTGTCGTTAACGGTCGGCCTTCTCTTTATCTCCCATATCTTGTTCTTGATCGATTCTAATCCGCCGAGATAATCGATGAACGATCTAAAATTGTCTGCTCCTTCATAAATCCGTACGCAATAAAAAAATCCTGCGTAGCGACGTTATAACTTTCGATTCGAACTTACTGCCTATCGATGGTGTAACATTCGGCGCCAGGCGGCAGGGCTATCGCGTTTGCCTGTCTACGACATTTGTCCCCGTAAAGCGCCTTCTCCCCAAAATAATCACCCTTCTCGAGGATGATAAGCTCGTCGTCGGCCCCGTACGATTTCTTCTTGGTGATCTTTACGTTGCCGCAATTAACTATGTAAAACTTGTCGCCTGAGTCGCCTTCGGAAAAAATATGGGTATTGCCTCGAAAGAATTCCTGCGAATAGACATTGTGATAATCGAGAAAATGAAAAGTTAATGATCGTTATTCTTAAAGACTTTTGCGATCCGTCGACTTACAACGATTATCAGATCGGACATCTTTGAAAGCACTTCCTCCGGCAGCTCCTTCAGAATCTCGATCTGCCGAAGCATTTGGATATTGTATTCCGTGGATTCCCTCATGGACGCCGACATTATAGCGTGAAAGCTCTTTCTATCGAGTACCCATACTTTCCCGTTCGTTTGTACTGGATAAACATTATGACGAACGACATATAAGGATGAACGATCTAATTAACGGTGTAATCGATTAATCGAGGATAAAGAGAATGAACGGGTACCATCTATAGAGCACAATCTTCTCATATTGTAGAGTAAGGCGAGTTCGCCGAAGGCGACTCCGACTCCGAATCTTCCGTAATACGTTTTACCCACGTAAATCTCAAAATTGCCGCTTTCCGATACGTACAGGTGCGACCCTGAAAATTCATTTTGATTCGTATTGACGAGCGCGCACATCTCCCCGTCGTCGATCTCACCTGTTTCGCCTTCTTGAATGAGCCTCGTATTAGCTAAGACCTCTTGCGGTTGCATCGCGGACGTGAGCTGCTCGATTTCGGTCTTTTTTAGATTCCCGAGAAATTTATTTTCCGAAATTGCGCGCTTTATCAGCTCCCTCGAACTGCGGAGGAAAGAATGAGAAAGAAGAAAAGAAAAAAAGGAAGAAGATGGGAGGGAAAAAGTTGGAGTACTCGTATACGATGCGACGTATCCGACGAGATCGGCCGATAAATAGAAAAGGAAAAAGAAAAGAGTTACCTTGAATTTTTCTCATAGGTCGATATCGCCGTTTTCATTTCTTCGAGCTCACCGACAACGGCATGTTTTCGCACGTTGGTCGTCTCCCGATAGCAATCCTCGTTGGTGCCATCCTGACCGCTTGTCATCTTGCTCGGCTGTTTATCTTTTAGTAGTTTCGCCGCAAAACCACTTCGGAAGTTCTTCAAAGGCATCCTTGAAGCCCCTTTAGAAATCGACTCTCGTCAGAAACTTCTCGTTGGTTGAGAGAGGGGAATCAACTTGGCCGGTCTTCTTTCTTTATCGAACGATTAAAAATTAATTTCCGAGATAAATAATTCGTCTACCTCCCTTTATTACCCTTTATTATAAACTTTTGAGAAAAACCATAAAAGAAAACGAGAAGGAAGTAAAAGGTAAAAGTAAAAGAAGAAAAACGTTGCGTCGACGGCAACGGTAGCGCGAGCGCGTGTCCGCGCGTGCGCGCTACGAAATATTTAGATGAAGGACGATGACAGGATTTCCGAGGTCAAAAGTTGTCCTCGATCAAAATTACCTTTAGTATTTCGATCGCGGTATCTCAGCGAGATATCAGGCTCGACTGTAATCGATTCCGTTAGTGTCCCTGCGCATAGATCTTATCAATCGAGGATAACGCTCTCGGTTGGACTGGTTCATTGAAAAAACTAAAGACAGATAAACCATACGCGTTTGCTCTTTCAACGTTTAATTCGTCGACATATTATTTGATTGGGAAAAAAGCTCTTTGTTTCCGCGGCGATAAAGAGTCCGATAACAATTACGTCGACTACGACGACGCAAAAACTTTGATCGATGCTGCCAATAAAAATACCAACTACTGTCTACTTTCTTACCGTAGGAATTGGGTTTACGAAAACGCATCTATATATTAATGAAATTCTTTATTGAAAAACGTTAATATTCTCATCTACAGACGACGTAGTCATCGAAAAATCTCGAGGTTTACGACATTATATTTTATTCAAACGGAGAATATCGTTCTCGAAAGTAACGTTACAATATCTCTAATTGTTAATTTTATATTTACGCCTTATGCGTGTCAACGGAGAAGAATCATTTGAAAAGTGTAATACGATCGTTTGAGGAAAGCCTTTCAATTATATATATTTCAAGCGTTCTATTGCTTGAAAAGCCGGATAGAACGGATATCGTAATCAAGATAATCCTTATCGCTTATCTAGGATTTTTCTCTCTCTCTCTCCCCCTCCCTCTCCCTCTCCCTCCCCCCCCCCCTCTCTCTCTCTCTCTCTCTCTCTACGCCTTCTTCCCCAAAAAGAACGTGTTTACATCGTGTGTCATTTATAATTTTATCGTTTTAGATTAATATCTCTTATCGAGGAACGCGCGCGCCATTACAATACAAAAGAGTCTCTTCCAACGATCGAGGCGAAAGAAATATATTCTTCGTTCCGATCAAAAGTCCTTGTCCCAACCTGAAAATTCGTCTGGCGGAATATCTCGCTCTGGAGGATATCTTTCGAAGTTTCGCGTGTCGATGCGATTTCGCACCTAACAATAGAAAAGAATGAAAATAATGCTAAATGAAAAGCGTAATGTCGTGAGAAAAATTAACGGAAAAGGAGAAAGATTTACCGTCGGCACTATAGGAGCAGGTAAGGCTAATCGCTGAAGAGCTTGCCAATTAAATCCGGAGAACCATCTGAAATAAAACGACGATAATGAATATCGGTCGAATGCGAGCAAATGGATATATATCGCTTACTTGTGATCGCGTATATCCTGTATGCCGTTTCTTTGATAGCCCAATCTCTCGGAAGCGGAATGCCGTAGAAGCTTCTTAATAAATTGATTGGCATGTTTGTTAATGATGCTCGGTATACCGACGACCTCGATCCCCTTGAGAATCTTGTTGTACGTCGTCATGTGATCGGCCGCACGGAAGGGTGGTTTGCCGACGAGAAGCTCATGCGTCAGGATGCCGAGTGCCCAATAATCCACCGCCCTTTGAGCAACGTTATTTCCTTCGTTAAGCTCGGCCAACGAGAGAGGGAGAGGGGGAGAGAGAGAGAGAGAGGGGGGGGGGGAGAGAGAGAGAGAGAGAGAGAATTGTACCTGTCGTGTCCCTTGTTCAATATTATTTCCGGAGCAACGTACTCGGGCGTACCTGCAAAGGTCCACGTCTTGGCAGGACCAATTTTTTTGCTGAATCCAAAATCAACCTACGAGGAATATGATATAAATATGGATAAAAAAGTAAATGGGCGCGCGCTAAATTGGCGCTTTAAGTCCATTTACCAGCTTGAGATAGCCACGAGAGTCGAGCATCAGATTTTCCGGCTTGAGATCACGATAAACGATGTTCAAGGAGTGAAGATGATCTAGAGCCTCGACGACGCAACCTACCATGAACTGCGCCGTGGAGTCGTCGAACAATCGTCTCTTTTGTAGAGTCGTCCATACGTCACCACCAAGACAGATTTCCATGAGGAAGTAGACGTACTTGGAGTCCTTGTACGTTTGATAAAGTCTAACGGACGAACGAAGGAAGAAAGATAGGTGGATCGATTCGAAGTGTTAGGAGTTAAGCGACGATGACGTACTTGCATATGAATGGCGAGTCACAGGCTTGCATAATGTGCTTCTCGTTGAGAACGTGCTCTTGTTGTTGCTGATCGACCATAACCTTTTTCTTGAGCTTCTTCAGGGCAAAACTTTTGTCGGGATCGGACTTTAACGTTACCAATTCGACACGTCCGAAGCCGCCAACGCCGAGCGTGCCTCTCGTTTCGAGATCGAACAATGTCAAATTCGAATACTCGTTCGTCCACTTTTTCGGCGTCAGCGAGCACTTTTGCTTCTCGTACTCGTCGAGCCAATCCTTGTTGCGAATCTCCTCGAGGCTGCCCAGATAATTGAGGAAGGATCTGCTCAAGTAAAGGATAAGATTCGGGGAGAGATTACAAGAGGATGGTCGAAGATGATGATACTATCCGTCAATGGGAAGATACTAACGATCCGTCGAGGGTAAGGCACTCGACGCCAGGTGCAAGGGCGATCGCGTTCGCGTGCCGACGGTGCTCTCCCTCATCGTCGTAAAGAGCCTTCTCCCCAAAGTATTGCCCTTTGCCGAGTACCACAAGCTCCTCCTCGTCGCCGTACTCGGTGTCCTTTGTTATTCTTACGTTTCCGCCGCTAATTATAAAGAACTTGTCGCCCTTTTCACCCTGCCGAAGGATTTTTGCGCCGGCCGGGAAGAATTCCTAAGAGCAAGCCCTTTGATAGAGATATCGCGAGCTATCGTTATTGCCAAGTAAAAAGACGTTACCACTCTTATGAGATCTGAGATCTTTGAAAGTATCTGATCCTTCGGTTCTGGAAGCTTTTGAAGAACGGAGACTCGCTGTAGGAAGCGGATGTTGCCCTCTAGCCGATCTTGGGCGCTCCTCATCATGACCATTAGAAAAACCGATCTGTCCAGTACCCATACCTTACCGGACTTCTTGACTGCTCGCAAACGTAAAGAGAAACGTAATCGTAAAACGTAAACGTACGTCGTACGGCTCAACGGTTCAACGCCGAATAACGTAACGATAACGAAGCTTTGCGAGAAGTATAATATAATAATAACAACAACGATGGCGCCCACGTAATCGTTAATTCTCACGTATAATCGCGACGTAAGCGTACATCACAATGAGCTTAAGTCATCGGCTTTACCTCCGATCGAACGAAGCCTCTTCGTATTGTAAAGCAAGGCTATTTCTCCGAATGCGACGCCAGGGCCAAAGGTTCGTTGGAACTTGCTACCTTGGTATATGTCGAACTCCCCTTCCGCCGACACGTACAAATGAGATCCTGAAAAGGACAAAGAAAAAAGGGAAAAAGAAAAAAGGGAAAAAGAAAAAAGGGAAAAAGAAAAAAGGAAATAAAAAAAGAAAAAATAAGAAAAAATAAGAAAAAAATCAAAGCCAAAGTTGACGAATATCAACGATATCCCACCTATATCTCCTTCGCGAATAACCATCGTATTGGGTGGGAACTGTTTCGGATACATAGCCGCGACGAGAGACTCTACCTGGCTATTCTCGAGATTACCAAGAAACTCGTTCTCCAAAATGGCGCGCTTTATCTGTCTCGCGCTCCTATTTCAAAGAGATCCCAATATAAATAAATACCATCCAGTAGGACAATGACAAGTTGGAAGGGAGAGAATACCTGGCGTCCTTTTCGTGAATAGGTATAGGCGCCGCCGAGGTAGGCGGCGTAGGAGTCCTCCCGATCACACCGCCACGGGGATTAGCCGGTTTTACCTCCTCGTATCCGTCATCCTGCTCGGATCTCTCCTCGTGACTCTCCAAATTCTCTCGATGACTTTGCACCCGGGAAGGTTCGCTTGCTCGACTTTTGCTCGTCGATGCCGAGCAAACCGATCCGTTAGACGAGATGGCATTTGGAAGCGGACGTATCTGTCGGAGGGACGTATCAAGGACTACGTGACGAAACGTAATAAAAAAAAAAAAAAAAAAAAGAAAAAAGGCTTCTACTTACGACGCCATAAGTCAGATCCGGCTCGCCCGATTGCTTGTAACTGGTAGCGATGGGACTCCTCGTGCTTCCATTCTAGCGCATTGCCGGACAAATAGAAAAATTAGATGCGTAACGATAAGACACCGTGCTCGTGGTCAAGGTACTTTTAATCCTCGGCTAGACGGCCGATAATTTCTTTGCTTCTACGTACGTACGTATCTCGGATTGGGGATTAATTACTCACCACGACGACGCTCGACACGCTCGTTCCGCCATCGTGCTCGTGTTTGTGCGTAAAGTTGATGCTGCCACGCTGACTGAGAATACTCGCTCTTGGAAAGCACGAGAACCTCATCATGTTTTTCTCATCCAACACATTTCTCGAAGAAAAAAAAAATCTCTTCAGCCCTGAAATCACGAGTATTCGTTTATTTCACGCGCGATCTAGAACCGACCGCGATAGTCCGCTTGTCAGCGACCGACTGAAACCCATCGAGCTCATATTCCTTTATCTATTCTTCGTTAGCACACTTTAGCTACGTTCGCGTTCGCTCGCGGTGCTCGAGGAGGAGGCGGAAGAGGAGGAGGCGGAGGAGGAGGAGGAGGAGGAGGACGACGAGGAGGCGGAGGAGGAGGAGGACGAGGAGGCAGAGGAGCAGGAACGATCGAGGTAGCTCCAACGAAGGGCTATGAAATTTTTCTTGCTATTTCTTTGTTCGAGTGCCGTTTCCACGTGCCGTGCGATCGCCTCGAACGATCACATGATTATGCTAACGACGTTTAGTACCCGTTCGTATAAAGATTCGTCGTTTTAACGTATTAACGCCTTCTCGCCTGATACGAGACTATTTCTTTCTCGACCTTGACACTTGGCCTTTCGAAGCCATCATCCCTATATAACGAGATTCTTTTTATAAAAATTACCTAAACCCTGACGTAACCCTTTGGCCGAGTTAATAACGCTTTGTGTATCATTTGTCGTTCTCGAGATACACTCGATCGGCTCGGATATCTAATCGGTAGGTACACGCTTGTATTACACGCCTAGAAAAGAGAGAGAGAGAGAGAGAGAGAGAGAGAGAGAGAGAGAGAGAGAGAGAGAGAGAGAGAGAAAAGTAACTCCTGTCTTTCTCTTCGGCGATAGTTAAATAGTTTTGCACCGTGTTAGAGGAACCAAACTCACGCGCTTCTCTTATTTCTCTTTTATATATAGAGATATTTATATATCTCTTTTTTCCGTCCTTGCCTTTTCGCGAAGCTTGCGCTATTTATTATTTATTACCACTAGAGATAAACTTGATTACCCGTAAATGGAATTTATCGCGGTACCGCAATGTCGCGAGCATTCTCTGCGAGGAATTATGCAGGGCTCTCGCGTTACACATCTTTTTCATCGTAACGATTAATGGCCAATTACATCGATGTTTCCCTACATTGGAAATGTACCCAATCGACTAAAGAGGTAACCCTTTCTCTTTTTTCTTCTTTCCTTTGAATTTCTTCGCCTTTCTTCGTATCGAAACGCGATCGAAACGCAACGAGCTGTAACGTAAAAGTAAAGCGAGGCAAGCAAGGTCGGCAGCACCGAGCTTATTATATCGGACGACGATAACGATATTTGATTAAGCGTGAAAGCCGCACGGTCATGCCGAAATGTTGATCGTATCGCGATATCTACTGATTATGCCACGTATTAATTGCAACCAAAAATTCGTTCGAATACGACGAAAACGGCTATGAATTATTCGTCGCTTCGCTAGATCTTTACGAGGAAAATTATTTAGCCGCGGAGCGCCGCGCTGCGGAAAATTAGCGCGGTGACGCGACGATTTCCAGAATTTATCGCGATAAGCTGCGCTCTTTATTCGTCGTCGCAAAAACATCTTCCTTTTACCTCGGAAGCTTCGATCTTTGAGTTGGAGAGCCTCAATGTTTGTTCTCTTTCGATCGTCTCTCCGTCGAAAGAATAAAACGAAGGGAGGGGGAGAGAGAGAGAGAAACAATACGATTTTTGCCGCGCGTTGCAACCGATCGCGACACAATGGCCTGCGGCAGATCTTTATATTTTTCTTTTTCTTCTTTTTCCTTTTATTTTTTCTTTTTTTTTCTTCTTTTTTTACATAACACGGAAGACACGTTTTCGTTTCGAAGCGTGGAAAAACGACGGAGCGATATTTCGCAATATCTTTCTGTTGCACAACGATCCCGATGGCGTCATTTTTAACAGCGAAAGAAAAGAAATGCGAGAAAAATGGAAACGACCGATCGAACGATCTAACGATCGGTCAGATCCTTCCTTCGACTTTCATCCTCGTTTTGCTTTTCGCTCGTTCGCTCGTTTACGCTCCCTTATCGTTTTTTGATGTATTCCTATCCGACGACTATCGGGGCTCTCTTTGGATAAGGATCTATCGAGAATCGAATAATTCGTCATCGTCGACACGGTTACTAATATTTTTTCTTCGGACAACATCCGTCAGTTTGAAGCTTAGCGCGAGCGAAGCACACGTCGCGTTACGCTTCGAGAACGGGGATCTTCCCGAGGAAATTAAAAGAGGGAGCGGAGAAATTAAAGAAGGGAGAGAGAGAGAGAGAGACAGATCAACGAATGAGAAGTATCAAAGGAAAATTGATTCCCCTTCTCCCTTTTATATGACCCTTTTTTTCGCTCGTTCTTCTCCCGCTGTACCGCTCGAATTCGTGTGTTCTACTGATGTACCAAGTTCGACAAAGACACAAAAATCTTATCTAACCGATAACGAGAAGACGCAGTGTCAACAGGTAGGTATGTACGCGCGCCTATCAGAGAATCTTATCTAACGAGTCTATTCTCTCTTTTCCATTAACGAGTTCTACTACAAATTACTTTTCTGTGCTTTACGTTCTCGCGCACACGTTTTATTTTATTTCATTTTGTCTTTTTTTTTCTTTTTACCGTTCTTCCTCAGCCCATAATAGATCCGTGGGCGCGAGGGAGCGGACATTTTGAATTTAATAATTTCGTACGAATCGGTTGGACCATTTTTACTCGTTTCGTCGCGTTTAAACGTACACATCTACTTATCTTTCCCTCTGCGTGTCTTTCCGAGTAATTAAATGACCTCGTTCTGGTGACACTTAAGCAAACACTCGCAATCGGTGGTACGTTTTTAATAATCTGGCGCGCGCGCGCAACGTCGTTTAAATATTTTCGAATCGCAAGGCCCCGAATCAAAGACGGCCCTTATTTTAAAATCAACATCGGAACGAGTCAAAATATCGTTGCGTTATGTAAAAGTTGCAGGAACCTGGCATCGATCGAAATATGATCGATCCAGAAGCGAATTAATTGAGAAAGCAAACGATTCTTTTTTATCCCCTCTTTGCTCTCTCTCTCTCTCTCTCTCTCTCTCTCTATTTCTCCCGTCGATCTTCGATTTTTTCTTCTCGCTCGGTAGCGTCGCTCGCGATAAGATTTTCGATCGGAAGAAAAAATACTCACTTTTTCCGATCGTAACCGTCACTTTATCGTCCTCCTCGAAGATTCTCCGAATATCTTCATGCTCGATACTTTTCTCCTTTTACTTCGTTATTTTTCCTTAACCAAATATCCGGACAAAAGAGTAACGATTTCGTTGATTTCGTAGCTTTTAATGGGAAAATGAATGACTAACGCGATCGTATTTGGACTAATAATAATTGGGGGTATGCGCATCACATCGCAGGCGCGCGCGTCGACTTTATCGCCTCGGCCTTCCTTCGATGTGATTCAATTCGAGAAACAGTTCGTTGTTCTTGCGGATTATTCCTCGGATCTCGCGAGGTAGCCCACGTAGCTAGGTAGCCGTCTATGACCAGAGAGCTTCGATTACTTGGATATTTTCAAAAACGAGGGCAGAAAGAAAAGAGAGAGAGAGAGAGAGAGAGAGAGAGAGAGAGAGAGAAAAGAAGGAGCAAAAAAATAAAAAAAAAGAAAATGGCTATGGTCGACGGAAGAAGACGTGTGGTCGGCAGGCAGCGTGTGCTATCGACGGCCCGGTCACGAAGCTACTAAGGTGAAAATACAGAAAGAGAAGAGGGAGTTTTTCGCGGCGTCTCTGGCAACGTCGATACGGTCGGCTGACTGGCCACCCGGCCAGCCTCGACCCTGATGATGCGCTATCGACGATTATCGGTTCGCGTATACACATGCGAGTACAATGTTTACAATGTCATCTGTATATGTAATACTTGCAATTATCTCGTACATAAATATACGCAGCCGTATAAAGTTCCTCGGAGAAAGTCCAAAATCAATTAATTACTTATTTTTCATTTTACATATGCATCTATTCTCTCTGCTATCTTATCCTATTTTGTATCCTTGCGAAAATGTTTGAGTGGATATATATTCGATAAACGACGAAACGAATCTCCGTTCGTCGTTTCTTCGTCGATGGACAAGTGGTAGAAGAGGATTATTTTTTATTTGAAAAATATTTAATAATAAACATTGACAATATACAGAGAAAATACGCCATAAGAAGTCGCTATGGGAGTAATAAGAACCTAACAACTGGTCCAGACTTAGAAAATATCATCAAATCAGACAATGATAAAGGTGTCACAAACGACATCTTTTATCCCTATCAATATTTTGCAACTAAAGTTCGAGATGATTGTATTTCCTGTTCGCTTGCAATTTTTTCACATTTCTCTCTCTCTCTCTCTCTTCTCCTCTATGTCGTGTGCATATATATATATATATATATATATATATATACATATGTGTATATGTATATCATGTATCTTGTTTCTTTTTTATCACTCTCAACGTATCGTTTGCGCTTTAGCGCTTAAGAAAGGAAACGGAACGAAACGAGTCGCGCTGCGAATCTGCAAAATGTCTTTTGTGAATTTGCGCGAACGAAGACGAAGCGTTTAGTGCGTCGTATCCGTTCGCGAATCACATCCAGTAGAATATACATACACATATATATATATATATATATATATACATATATATACTTATATATATATATATATACATATATAAATGTGTCTATATTTATTTGCGCGCTGAGAGAGAAAAACGAAAATTTACAGATATCGCCCGTCCAAGTCGTTCCGCTCGTGCTTTATTCGTGTCTCGCTGATTATTCCTTTACCATATTCCCTTTTGTCATCTTTCCTCTTTACTTTCACATTACAATTTAATTAATAATAACATTATTAATAATTAAGAATATAATTATTTGAATTCATTCATTTATAATTTACGATATCTCGAACAGCGGCGCGCGGGCCGGCGTTAGCTTGCCATCTTCGTGCTACGTTTTAAAAGACGAGAAAAAAAAAAGTGTTGTTGTTTCGAGGAGGTACGCGAGATGCGTTTTCTCTCATCTCACTCATACGCGTTGTTACATACACTCTCTCTCTCTCTCTCTCTCTCTCTCTCTCTCTCTCTCTCAAACACTCAGCGCACAAGGACACGATAAACTTTTTACATTCATTCACGCACGCACGCAAATCTTTGACCTAAATATAGATAATAATCATTGTAACGCCTTAATGTCATGGAACATTCCTCTTTCTCGTATTACATATTTTTCTTTTACTCGAAAACGGGCACAATCATTTTGCCAAGATCATTCATTAGAAGAGCATTGAAATTTTCCCTGTCGCTCGGCCCACGTTTCCTTCATTTTATATCGTTGCGTTTACGCTATCTATTTTTATGTGTGTATATACAACTTTTGCTTTTTTCCTCTTATCGCAAGTTGTTGTTTCCCTTTCGAGAATACGACTTCAACTCCTTTCGAGTATTACGTGTGAATGAGTTTGTATGGGCGTTCATCATACTTTGCCTTCTTTTTTGCCGTTTAGCGCAACGTCGACTCTCTCGTAGGACTAAGACGGTAAAAAGCACAGAGAGATCTCGGTTAACGCGCCCTGCCTAATACGCTAGGATATGTTGCTCGTTAGATGTGTCATTACGTCATGTATTCATCTAAATTCATTTAAAAATTTCCTTTAATGGTAATTAATGTTTTATATCGCTAGTTGTAAGTATTTATACGTATAACATACGGTGCGTATCATTGAATAACTTTATACATTGCTCGCTTATCTCTTTGTTTTTCTTTCTTTCTTTCCTTCCTCCTCCCCCTCCTATTCTTTTCTTTTCCTTTTTTTTCTCGATACAATTGATTTGGTACGACCCGCCGCGAAAAACAATGAAATTAATAGAAATGAAATTGATACAGATTCGTTCAGGTTCTTTATTTTTCTTATTAGAATTCTTTTTCTTCCCTTCTTCCCGTTCGCTAATGTTTAGACCGATGATCTAAACGATTCGGGATATAAACGAAAGGACGATGGAATTTAAAATTGTCTTTATGGCCTTTCTATCGCTTAAAGAGCTAAAAGCCAACCAGCTAAGGAAGAAAGTAGAGAAAGAAGGGACGCGATACGAACGTATGTCGAAAGAAAAAAAAAAAAAAAAAAAAGAAGAAAAGAAAAAAAGCGAAAAGAAAAAGAAAAGAGAAAAAGAGATAAAGAAGAAGAGAAAAGGCCCAAAGGAAAAGAAAGAGAAGAACGAAAGATTTGGTTGTGCACTCGTGACGCGCTTTTCCTAATTTGAGCTTGACTTAATCTCTCTAGCAACTATTTAATAATAATAGCCTACCCCGATAAAGATATCGATTACGAGTAAGTATAAATTTTAGTCACAGTTCACATTACACAGAATTAACTCCCAAAGCAGATTCGTTCGTTCGTTCGTTCGAGACGCGGTCTTTGAAATTTGCAAAATTTCCAAATGTGATCGATCAATTTTCGTCTATCGGCTAAATACTATAATGGCTCTCTTCGATCCTTCTTTTTCATCTTCCACGAAAGAAGGATCGATTATCGACTTTGATAATAACCATCCTCTCGAGCTATTCCCTTGGTAGAATAAAGTTTATCGTTATTGTAATCGTAATCGTAATCGTAATTCTAATCCTAATCGTAACCGTAATCGCGTAGCAGCTAAGATTACCTCTCACACGTTTTAATTTCGTGTGTGTGTGTGTGTGTGTGTGTGTGTATGTGCGTGTGGTGTGTGTACATACATATGTATATGAATATATACATATGTATATATATATATATATATATATGTATATATATGTATATATATATATATATATATATATTTGTGTTGAATTTCATTACGATCTACCGACTCGTCAATCTTAACGTTTACGAGAAAATTATGAGTATATCTTGAGTCTTCTTCGGCTACGTTCTTCGGCTTATTTTGTGCTCGACGATCGATCGTTCTCTATTTACACATTTATATAACTGGCACCCACGCACACGCAAAAAAAGACTACTATCTTGTCCATTCTCGAAAGGTTTAGAGAGAGCTATGCGTCGTTAGCCTTATTCTAATGTTCTAAGAAAATTTAAAAACTAAAACGTAAAATAACGGTCAGAAGACTATTCCTAGCCGTTGGATAGTTAAAGATAAATCTTTCGTCATATTTGGCTACTTCGTATTCCCCCTCGCAACATCTATCCATCGGCTCGCCGCCGTCCTCTTTCTCTCCGTTCCTCTTCTTTCTTTTTTCCTTTTTTTCCTACGACGTCCGCCTCTCTCTCTCTCTCTCTCTCTCTCTCTCTCTCGTTATTCTCTCGTGCGAGAATTCTTATTTTCCTTACGTATAATATTAGATAAATCCTCGCGCGCTAATTATAACTTAAAAGGTAAGGGCGTATGGTGATACATCACTCTCACTCGTCTCAATGTGCGTTCAATTTCCATTTCTTGTTAAATCCATCGTAAGCGTAACTTTGTTCTTTGTTTTTCCTCTTTCGTGATATATCGTCGATCCTCGACTACGATCGGGAGAAAGCGAGCAAAGGATTAACGAACATTGACGACAATTCAAATAGGTCGTTAGACGTGCACTCGAGAGACAAACTCGTGGATACATCCAGAGAAAATAATATCCTCGCTAAATCCCATTAAGATATCGAATATTCTATTACCAAATAGAATATAAAAAACGTCCGCGACTCTTTTTAATTAAAAGCTCGTTCTTACTCGTCGCGACACGGCCGGTCTGATTAAATCCGTAAAAATAATAATAGCAAATATAATACAAAAGTATTACTAGAAAAATTCATAAAGAATTATGCCGCGTGTGTGCGCGAACTGTCTTATCTGTTACGAGGAGGATAGACGGCGCGCGACGACGAAAATACACGCGTGTGTGTGTGTGTGTATCGAGCAATCGTGTATTAAAACAAAGAACGACCTATCAAAAATATACACAAAGGATAAAAGCGTCCTTCCTTTTATGATCATTCGCGAAGTACGCGAGACGCAAATTCCTCAGAATCGATATCTTCCCTCTTCCCGAGTTTTCCCGATCGTGTTCGAAAGACCGATCTTTGGACAATAGACGTACGATCGTCGACGCGACATCCGTTACTACGGTCGCATTTCTTCGAATGTTAAAACCTAGTCAGCGACGGACGCGCGCACGCTCTCTCTTAGAGGATAAAGAAAAAAGAAAAAAAAAAAATCCTGACCATCGTCCTTCATTTGCATTCTCATATCTTCTCGATTGAGAGAGATCTTTCGCGCGGTCTAATGTCAATAATAATAATAATAATAATAATAATAATAATAATAATAATAATAATAATAATAATAACAATAATGATAATGATAAAATAATAATAATAATAAAATTATAATAATATTAATAGCAATAATAAAAGTAGCGAGCGAGTTGGCGCTCGCCCAATGAAACTAAACGTAAACGTTTCGTGCGCTCGTGCGGCGTGATTCGCATACGTTTTGATTTGGTTTTTCGACGTAAATTCTAGAGTTTGTAGAATACGATGCTGAGAGATGTAATGAGAGAAAAAAGGGGGGGATAAAAAAAAACAAAAAAAAAAAGAAAACAAAAAAACAAAAAAAAAGAAAAGAAGAAGACAAGGAAAATGGAAAGGCGAACAAACAATATATATTTCGAAGGAAATATATAGATCGGATATACGTGCCGATCCCTTCGGTTCGCCTTGCCAGAGAGTATTGAGTACGTTTTCAAGTATTAATTTGTCTTTCTAGCGAATCGCGGATCTAGGGTGATCTATATTTGCGACGTTTTAAAATCGGTGGTGCTTCGATTAGGAACCGGTAAGAGAGAGAGTGTCTGACTAGACCCTGTTGAGACCCTGTGCAACGTCCGGCTGTGTTCATCGTCCAGCGCTCTAAAAGGACGCGAATTGGTTTTCAAGGAGATATAGATGCTTCTCTTTCTAGATACTATCATTTCCGGCAATTGTGTGTGTGTGTGTGTGAGTCCTTTTTCTCCTATCGTCGAGACTGCTACTGATAAATAAATAACTGGCTAGAAAGGGGGGATGAGTGGGAGAGGGAAAAAGGAGAGAAGCGATAGGCGCGCTCTCTCTCTTAGTCCTTTCGATCTTAGAAACACAAATGTTCGTGAAGAAAAAGAGCATGATGGGATGATTTTGTACGCGCGATCAACGACGTTTTCTGTCACTGGTGATGACGGTGGTGGTGGAGCTGCTCTCGAACGTTGGCAGGCTTACTTTAAAGGGTCCAGGCGTCGCTTCTTTCTCGTCGATGTGCTTTGCGTGTAACGTTGGATGTGTGCGCCTCTATGCGCGTCGGTGTACTCTCGTGTATATGCGTGTGCGCGAACGTGTACCGCTGCTTCTTGTTTCGCGGCGTTACCGACGACGACGACGACGACGACGATCGTCATTGTCGATTTCTGGTCGTCGTCGCGTTCCTTGCCGATCCCCTCTCACCAAACTCTCCTTTAATAAGGCGTAAATCTGTTGTATCCGCCTCTATAGACCGTTGCCTAAAAGAAAGAAAAAAATAATAATTGATCGATGCCATCATATATTCGTATATATTCATGCCGATCATCTTACCCCGTATCCTGCCACCGGACCGATGCCGTGTCCGAGATAAGGGTCGGCGTATTCGCGTCCGTAACTGTAAAATCATAATGATCGACTTTAAGATCGACGTTGCTCGTAGCCACCGCTGCGCGACTCATTCGTTGTCGAGGAAGTACGACGATGGAGTAGGTACATGAGAATAGACAGTTAGAAAAGAGGAAAGTAAAAAATAATGGGATATACGAACGAAGCCGTGATTCGTTTACAACTTTTCATCAGGATTTTCGTTGGGATTTTCGATGGGATTTTCGTCGCCAGGGAGGAAGGACTGGCATTCGGGCATCTCCTCGAATCTGCGACTTCTAAGAGCTCGCCCACGGTGACGATTCTTTCTGCAAGTCGATCGACTCGTTTATAAAGAAATCTTTTAAATATAGAGATATTCTTCGTTTGGACGAAAGCAAAAGCCGTCTCTAATACAATTAGAGAGACGTGTCTCGAGGAACGAGACGAACAAGTGGGATGGGTGTTTTAGGAAAGAGCTCGTGTCGTAGGTGGCGCCTGAGATACTTACCCCGCTACTGCGGCATATCCTGCGACCGGCTGTGCTGCCGCTGCAGCTGCCCCGTATGCGCGCGCAGCCACCGCCGTGTAAGTCGCTGCAGCTGCATAAGTCGCTTGCTGTGCCGTCGAGAGCGGCGTCTTTAGCAATGGCGATGCTGCGGCCGCCGCTGCAGCTGCCTGGAACAATAATCATGACCCGCCATGCAACGCTCAAAAGCAAGCTCGAAGAATTCAAACAGAGAGAGAGAGAGAGAGAGAGAGAGAGAGAGAGAGAGAGTGAGAGAGCTAGATAAAGAGAGAAAAAGGAAAAGAATGGTGGCACGAAAAAGACAAATATATGCATAAGGTCTTCCGAATCATCATCGACGATATCTTGCTCACATGTTTCTCCTACATAATTTTCTTAACGATGCAAAGAAATAATAATTGGAAATATTCGTTCTGTAAATCTCGTTTCGTTATGATATCGCCTTGGGGGAGAGACAGAGAGAGAGAGAGAGAGAGAGTGAGAGAGAGAGACGTGGAAGAAAAAAGCGATGCAACGCTTTAAAAGCCTCGGAGCTTTCTCGGATTCGGCTGAATTCAAGCCGTACCTGAAAATAGATGCAGGAGGGCAATGTGCGAACTCGCCAAGAGGAGTACTTTCGACGGAAGCTTTAGCTCTCTCTCTCGCTCTCCCTCTCTCTATTCATCTGTCTCTCCGTCTCTCCCTCTCTCCGTCTGTCTCGCAAGCGAGCGCTTTGAAGAACGCGCGTCGCGTCGCGCCGACGATGACGGACTTCCTGCGAGCAAATGACGTCTAACGGTGTTCCGTTGAGATCGCTCTCGTAAAAGGGAGGAAAATGGTTGTGCCTGCGTGTCACTGCCAGAAAAGCTACGTTAACGACTACGTTAACGTTTTTATGATACATGGGATATTCGCTACGACGACTCTCTATCTGGCTAGCAAATTTAAAAACATGGAAACGTTTTCGAATTACCGTACTCTCGTCTTCCTCCAATGGATCATTTTTATTTTGTAAAATTTTTGCGAAAGAGATAAACGAATATATAAGTGAGCGAAGAAAGATAAGAGAGGAGAAGAAAGTAAGGAGAGAGAAAAAAAAAAGTGTAATTTATTCGAGCGAATAAGTCTTTCCGAGTAAATAAGAAGATAAAGCGAAAGTCCATACAGCGCGTAATAGATTATAGATAAAAAGGAGACGAGATGTCTAAGTAAGCTTCCGTTCGGAGAGGTATTTCGATCTATTGTGGCGATGAAAAAAGAAAAAAAGAAAAAAACAAAAAAAAAAACGATAGTTCTGGACGAAATGACGAAACGAGAACTTTTGCGAAAAGTTTCGTCGCGATAACAGGGACGAAAGAAAATTCGGACGGCGCCCGAATACAAGTTTCGCTCCGGATAAATAACCTTGTTTTTTCGTCGACCGATTCGAAAAGAGAGCCCACGACGAGGCAAGGGATGGATATCCTAGGTGCGAGAGAATAAAAGAAAATGGGTAACGTAATTCGAAGGAATTTTTACGAGGTATAGTTTTCTTTTAAACTTATCTCTACTTTGTTCCACTAAAAAAGCATGACTAAGTATAGTGTATTTACCAACGCGTTGGACAGGAACAATTTATCTAATCCTCTACGACATCTTCCGACCGTTGCGTGGGAACGCAAAAACTCGTTGCAATCTACGACAATAGGTGGGTAGTCGCTTATGCAATACCTACATATAAATATAGGCAAGTTTGTCAAATGCATTGTACGATGCGAGATTATAACGAATGCACCGAAGAGCGCACCTCCTACCGACAGACATGTCGTAAAAAGGAAGAAACAGAAATACAAGTAAGAAATACGGAGCTATTAACCGGAGTAAGAAGGATCCTCCTCTATTCAATCGACGTGCGTATTACGTAACTTTGTAACTTGGTACAGAGAGAAACAATAGAGATGCAACTAACGAGATATATCTCGAGATGGTTCTGTGATGTCGGATATGGAGGAAAATAAAAGCGGGAAAAGGGTCCGTTAAAAATCAACATTTTTACGTACGGCCCAGCAGCGATCAAATTTTACCAGGGAAGAGAAGTAAAAGGAAACGAAGGATTCCTTTGTCGCGAAGCGTCCGCCGATCTCATTAGAATTTTCTCTCCTTGATTCTAATATTATTATCAACGGATAAAGATTCAAGAATTTAACGGGATATAAGGGCTACGGTAGGCATTGTGCTTTGCTCGAACATTCGATGGTTAATACGTTCAATGTGGTAGGGAGGGAATGAAAGACGTTCTTCATCGGTAATCTCATTTCCAGCGTTGAAACGTCTCTTAAATGGGGTGGGGTGGGGGGAATCACCGCGTGTGCCAAAGAACGAACGAAAGCGGTATACCCCCTCTCGATCTCCCTCTCTCTCGGACGGAAAATTATTTCGCGGTTGATTCATGGTTCGACGAAGTAACGTTGCCAAGCGTATCTATAATATGCGACTACTATACGAATTCTCGCGAGATGCGCAAAATTGTATCTTACGTCGAGAAGCTCGACAGCTTTTCATACGTTCATTCAAATTCCAAAAAAGCATCGTTAGCTCAACCGCTATTCTACGATCGATCGGCGAACACGCTTTGCGGATCCCTCGCGATAAGCAAAAACGACGGAAAGAGAATAAAAGGAGGTAGAGTAGAAAGCACAATATACCTACTGCAACGGATCGAGAAAAGAACTGCGGGGGTGGGAATTAAAAACGAGAATAAGAAAAAAGAACGAAGAAAAAACGGGAAGAAAATAAGAAGGAGCAAAAACCAAACGAGAGATAGAGAAATAAGTTTGTATGGGCGGCGGATCACCCATCCGAAATCCTACCTCCAGAGCGGGCGCTTTAGCCTGAAACACAAACGTCAAACCTGAAAAAGGAAGTTTCGATATCGCGCTATTTGCGAGAGATATCTTCTCTCTCTCTCTCTCTCTCTCTCTCTCTTGCACTTTCTACCTCTTTTTTCCGAAAGAAAGAATCGTAAAAAGCAAAGAAAAGAAAGAAAGAAATAGAGAAGACGGAAGAGAGACGTACATCCCTCTCTCCCTCTCCCGTTATGGTCGGTCCTCCACGCGAATCCCTCTTTTTTACCTTGCGCATGATCTTTATGCGACCTGTACAAAGGGACGACGAAAGAGAGAAGAGAGAGAAAGAGCGCGTAGAAAAGAAAAAAGAGAGGCTCTTCTTGAGATTCGAACGAGAGAATTGAAAAGAGAAAGAGAAAAAAAAGAAAAGAAAGAAAAGAACAAAGCGAGATAGAGCACGTCGCCGTTGCGACGATGCGAGACTGTGTGTGTGTGTGTGTGAGACTCTATACTATGTATGTATAATATGTATGCGGAGAGCATAGGAAAAACGAAAATGTCTGATACGACGATAAAAATAGCGGCGAGAAGGAGAGAATGATTCGTGACGCGTAGATCGTTATTCGGTGCTCTTTTGCATTTCGTGTGGAGGTAGCAAGCCTTGCGGAAAACGTGTCGACTAACTTCGGCTGTAGCTTGCGGCCATTCCAACTACATAAACGGGTCCGAAAATCGATAGACTTTAGTTAACGCTTTCCTACCATTTTCAACCGAATATCGCATGCGGTATTTTTCCGCTCCGACACGGTGCACGCGCGATCTCCTTTACTATTCTTCTTCTTGTTATTACATTGTTCTTACGTCTTTTACTCTTTTTCCTTTGAAAAAGAAAAAACAGAAGAAAGAAAGAAAGAAAGAAAGAAAGAAAGAAGAAGAAGAAGAAGAAGAAGAAGAAGAAGAAGAAGAAGAAGAAGAAAAGAAGCATGGAACAGCGTTTCGCATAGGTTTCTGTTCTTTCGATGCCGCGAATGCGCATGCACGAAACGTTCGCGCCGAAAAAATCGCTTATGCACAAAGCCATCTCCCCCTCCCCGCGCGCGAATAAGCTAGACATTATCTTGTTTCGAATAAAACGAAAGTACGCGCGGTTCCATGATGAAAAAAAAAGCGGTCGTCGAATTCGATTCGACGAAGGAATATTGAGTATCGCGGTCACAACTCTCGTCCATTTCCTTCCCATTTTCTCGGCGATCTTCTCTTTCTCTTTCCTTCGACGTCGCTCCGTGCACCGGAAACGGATATATCTCGCGTTGGAAAATTAAGAGGCCATAGATTGGAGCATCTCACCTGTAGCCTGTAGTTTGGATCCTGTGTCGCCGCGTGTGCTGCTAGGAAGGGGTCGTAATAGACGCTGAAAAAAATCAAAACAGAAGATCGATCGATTAAATCTTTCTTTTTTTTTTCTGACACGAGGATCGAAGGAGAAAGGTTAAAGGGGAATAGATACGTTCGTAGGAGGTCGAACGAAGCATCGGTCGTTGCTCCTTCTTTTTTAACGCCCTTATTACGTAGGGGATCTTACGGATGAATTAAAGGTGCGATTCAAACGTTAGGAAAAAAATGAAGACGAACGCGAACGATTGGATAACGAGGATGAAAGGTTGCAAAAAGTTTCAACGTCGTTGAAAAGGAGAGGAGGTCGATATACCGGGCCCAGAGCGCTTCCATTGTCTTCGGCGCTCGCAGAAAAAGGGAGATGAACTAGAGGGGCTCTCTCCTCCGTTCTCCATCGCTAGAAAATTATTTGTACTTTGCGTAACGCATTAGGATTAGTAAGTTCGTTGGTGCGTCGAGCTCGTGCAGATGCAACGTACACATCATATTCTCTCACGTATATGTATTTACACACACCATACGTATATCTCTATCCATCTATGGAATACACAAAAGCAAACGGGCAAGACGTGCAGCGAAGCTTCTTCTCTTTGTTTCTTTTTTCCTTTCCTTTTCTTTTTTTTTGCGACAAACGAATTGTATCTCAAGTTATTTTTCAACTCGAATCGTTTGTCGCGCTTCTTTTCTCCTTCTTCCTCTTGGAAAAGAAAGCTTTCTTTACTAACAACGCGGATCTTACGATCCGAAGGAAAAAGATCTTTCTATCGAGATATATCTCCTCTTCCTTCTCCGTCATAGTCGATCCTTTGTAACATCGCGATCCGATGAAATTCGAAAGAAAAACTTGGCGGGAAAGCGTGGCCGACTTTACGAAGAAAGCCACTCTTGCCCGAAATATTTTTGCCTGCGTCCACCAGTAGCTTTTATCGTTTATCGATCGCGATGACATTGAAGGAATCGCGATATATCGCCTATAATATTCGAAACTTTTTCCCAAATTTATTCGATATGATTTCGGAGATGTCTGGGAGAGCGAAAAGATGGGACCAAAGGATGAGAGAGAGAGAGAGAGAGAGAGAGAGAGAGAGCAGAAGCGACGAAATCGAAAATACGTGTACTTACGCAGGCGCAAAGGGATGAAGGGCCGTGGCGGCGGCCGCGGCTGCGAGCGGCCCTGGATTTCTGGCCAACGCCAACGCCGCCGCGCTGCTCGGAAAAGCTGCCCTTGCCGCGCCGACTCTTCCCCTTTGAATGGCCACTCCTCTTAATGCTGCCGCTGAAACAACGCGTACGTGCCCCAACATTTTTTTCTCTTACCTTTCCTCCTTACTTTCTTTCTTTCTTTCTTTCTTTCTTTCTTTCTTTCTTATCATCTCCTCATTCTTCTTATTTTGTCAACTTTCGCAGGATACATCGATCTACGATCGTCAGCCGCTTGGATACTGGTTGGATGCTGCCGTGGCCAAACGCGCCCGAGACGAAGCGTACAGACTGTCTTACGAGCTTTTGTTTCTTTTGGATATAGAGAAAGAGTATGTGTGTGTGTGTGTGTGTGTGTGAGAGAGAGAGAGGGGGTGGATGGGTGAGGAGAGTTAGGAGAAAAGATAGAATTTTCAAAAGTTTTTCAACCTACGATATTCGATATACCACGAGCGATTCGAAATAAATCATACTTGGGAATGCACGAGAAAATACAAAGGAATACCCGAGTCACTCTTAACAATTATAGAATAAAAGGGTATCTTGGGAGGAATAAAAAGCGAGAATTTCTTTGTCGATGCAAACGTTCTCTCCCTTTTCTAGCACCTCTCTCTCTCTCTAAAGACGAATCAACAGAAAAAAAATAATAACAAGAGAGAAACTAAAGATAGGACACAGAGGGGATGCTTTTCTGCCTACCTTTAGCCAGCATCCTTTGCGTTGAACTCGTGGACGTTAAAAATAATGAAAGCTTGAAAAGTGAGAGGTGTAGATTCACCAACGTTAGTCCGCGCTCGGAAAGATCGTTAATTTACACATCTTTTTTTCCGAACATAACGAAATATAACGATGTCCAAAAAGAAGCACGTTTCGCGGAAATACGTTGGAAGATTTTGATTGAAGTATCTATTTCCCGTTTTTTCACTAAAGAATTCAAAATGAGCCAGCTCGAATAAGACTACCCTCGTTAAATTCAACGACTGTAGAGAAAGAGAGAGAGAGAGAGAGGGGGGCGGTGGGGGAGAGAGAAACGAGTCTAAAAGTACGCAGCAATAAAACGCGATTTCGCTCGAGATATTTCTTTCGGGTCCCGTTTCATTGAAATGTCAATGGTACGCGATCAAACGATAAGAACTTACGAATATCGGTAATGAACAACAACAGCAACACTAGCAACATCAACGCGAAACAGAAACAACACCAAGAACGTCATCGGTGGTAACAACAAACTTTACCGAGCAAGTTGTCTCTCGTCGTCCAGAGTTATGCACGTACACGTTCGCTCTCACGATATGCTGAACGATTCGACGTATGTAAATATATACATACTTAATACTATATTCGGCACTCTACTGTCTACTAGGTCTATCACGAGCAATGCTTGGTGTTATATATGCATAAACAGTGCAGGCACATTCCAAGGGAGAGTGAGATAAACAGAGGTATAACAGAGAGAGAGAGAGAGAGAGAGAGAGAGAGAGAGAGATACAAACGCGCGCGCACACACACATAGAGTGTATATATATATATGTATAGAGAGAGAGAGAGAGAGGGGGGGGGGGGGGGGGAGGGAGACAAGCTGTGACACAAACGCAACGATAACTTGGATTCGTATGGTAATGATTATTTGATCGAACGAGAAGGTCGAATTCGAAGCGTCTCGAGGACGAAGAAGAAAAGGATAAAGGGAAATGATACCGAAGAATTTATTTCGTAGATCTCCCGTTAGAAAGGATTATCGAAAAATTCGATGCTTCGTTCGCGCTTTATCGGAACATGGACAGAAAAGTTTGCAACAAGAAGATAAGAGAAGAAGCAGAAAAAAAAGTCAATGGAAAAAAGACTCCGTGCTCGTTTTTCATAAGGACGGATTGATTTTTGGTTAAACTTCGCTAGGACGAAGCGGCGCGCACGGCTAGAAGGAAAATGAGTAATAATAAGAAGGTAAGAGTAATTAAGTAGGATTTGGAAAAAGGGAAAATCGTGCTGAGTTGCGTTCTGTACCTTCGTCTCGCCGCCGCCCTCGGTGTAAGGACGAGCGGAGCAGCCGCGGGGGATGGTGTAACAGCGGCCGCGGCGACCGCAGCAGCCGCGGCTGCCGATGGCGCTGCCGCACCCAGCCAGCTCCATGGCATCGCCGGCAACCTATATCCTGCGTTTGTTCCACGTTTATTCTTTTATTAGTCTCCTTAAATCTCCATCACTTTTTCTTTTCCTTCCCTTTCCTAGTCGATCGTCGATATCTCCCTTCGGCCACGACCGTTTGGAAGAGAGATTCATTCGATCGATACGCGCGACTACGACGCGTGTCACGGTGTTGGTTAGTCCGGTAAATACTCGAGACTCGCTTTTCTTTTTTCCCTTCCATCGATTTCACCTATTACGATATTTCGCTTCCTCGCCAATAATCCTCGATCCTTAATCCGGGTCGACCTAGATTCCCCCCCCCCCTCACCCCACTTGTCTCGTGACGTGTACCTCTCTGTCGAACCGAGTACCTTCGTTCGAGTACGATAGGCTCGCGAGCATTCGCAAATAATACCCCACATAATAATAGAAAAAGAGAGTCAACGAGATAGTCGAATTTGGCTCTCTTCCGTAAGATAAACAAACATTCATATCCTCGAAAGATATCTACGTAACCCCGATTGATCTTCCAACGCATCTTTCAATGTCGTAAGATCTGAAAAAGTTTCTTTCTCAAAACTTCTGATATTTGATTGATACCGAGTATGCCACCGGATACGCCCGGTCCTTCTATGGCACTCATCATTTCTATTCTACGTATTTCCTCGCTTCCTTTAAGCTTTTCCTTTTCTCCTTCTTCCCTCGCGACGACTAAAAATATAAGGATCTTTTCCTTTTTCCGATTCGCTTCTGTTCGTGGATAAGCACCGCCGCCCTCGAGGTGATTCGAATTTCGCGTGCTTCACGTAATTAAGACCGAAACACTGGCCGCGATATGATCCCATCCGTTCGAGCCCGATAAACGTGTCGTGCTTTACGAGGTGCCGTCTTTTTCGCCTAATTTCCGCCACTCCGAGAACTCGCGATACGACTGGAACGTGTATTTCAAAACCTCTTTAAAAAGTTTATGTACCTACATCGTCCGGATATACATACATATCGGCCGATCTTTCTCTTATTTTATTAACGATCTATGATTAAGTCTCGCTAACGATCGTCCGTTTAACGATCGTATCTAACGCCCTCGAAGCGGGCCCAAGAAATACAACCTGTTTGTGTTCCAACGTCCAAATTTATGGACGGAGTAGACGTGAGTAGGGAATGTAGATGACTGTATCGTTGAATCATCATCGATAAAGACGAGAGGAAATGATCGCGAGAGAGAAAAGAGGGTTGCCTCGAGTAATTATTATGATCGAATCCAGAGTGCCTAGAGGCTTCGAGACTACGACGGAAGCTACACGCCGAGAAACGGAGAGAAAGAGAATAGAAGGGTGAGGGACGGTAGGAGATGAGAGAGGAGCCTGTACGAAGGGGTCCATGCCAAAGAGAGAGAGAGAGAGAGAGAGAGAGAGAGGTGTGCTCGCTGCCAGGGTTGCTTCGAGCGATCAATAAATGCCGCTGCCAGCATCCACTCCCTGCCTGCAACCACCACCACGTCGCTCTCCTCCCCCTGTCCGTTCATCTTTGTCCTTTCTTCGCAGCCTTCCTTCCATTTCTCTTTCACTCTTTTTCCTATATGCGTTTACCCAAACGCACTCTTCTTTCGTCTACATCCTTCCACTACAAGAGAGATATGTGGTGCGATCAAGCGCGAAGAGAGAAAATACTTAAAGCGGACGTATGTTATGTACATTTATCGTTCGAATAATAATTGATCTCTATGCAATGCCAATTCTTCCAAGCTACTATGCCAGAAAATATAGTCGGATAATAATCGAAAGACGAACGCGTCGTGTGACGTACACCTATCAGGTCTACAGAAGCAAAGATAGAGAGAAGTGATTTAACGTAATTCTCGTTGAATTTATGCACCATTATGAGGCAGATCCTCGAAAGTGGATCGTACGTAAAAGAGAAGATCGTTACCAGGAGCGTGAAGAACGTTAATCAGAGAAAAAAGAAGAGGAGGGAGCGAGGTCGAACACGTGCGAGACGCTGACTCGTCCAAAAATAAGACTTCCATCTTGGTACGTAACAGCGTAAAGGTAGATATGTTTTTGAAATCGACAATACAGGGTATATTTCTTTTCGGCTCTGACGTAATATTAATAAGAATCTAAAGACGCGATCGCCGAAGAAACTAAAAGATATTCGAGTTGAAAAAAATAAAGGGAACGAAATGAAAACGAAACTTTCGTCGATTATAACGAGCACTTTTCTAAGCGCTTTTTTCATTCGACGCGAGATAATCTTTTTCTTTAACACGTGAAAAAACTACATCGGTTCCTACACGAAGTCGATCGATCGGCGTCCCATTTTCCACTTTGAACGAGCTAAAACGACTAGCTGTTGTATTAATTAATAGCTCATCGCGCGGCGATATACATTTTGTCGAGCATGCAGCAATTTTCGTCGGATGAAAAAATAATTCTCGAGTATCTTAGTTTATGACTAACGCACCGTGTCACGCGATTAATGGATAACAATCACAACGGTCCTCGGATAAAAAGTAAAGATCGATGGTAAGTATTAAAAAAAGATCGTGCCGCCATGGCAGCCCGCATAGGGAGAGCTATAACAAGATGATAAGATGAACGGAAAAAGAGAAGAAAAAAGAAAAGGTAGAGATAGATAGATAGATAGAGAGTGAGAGAGAGAGAGAGAGAGAGAGAGAGAGAGAGAGAGAGAGAGATAAGAGAAAAACATACATTTTCAAGAAAAATTAAGCGATCTCTTAAAAGGAGGCCAGCATGCTTCTCGTTCTCTTTTATCGTGCCGATGAAAGAGAATCGTTACTCCCATTAAACCTAATAGCAATTAGCCGATATACGATACATACATATGTACGCATCGGACCAATGGAACGAAGAAAAAAAAAAAAAAAAAAGGGAAAAATGAATAAAGAAGAAAAAATTATGCACAATAAGGACGTATATAAGAGGGTAAAAAGAAAGAAGAAAATAAATAAATAAAAAAAGAAAGAAATGAACGGTCTGAAAAAAGAGAAAGAAAGGAAGGAAGGAAGAAAAAAGAAGAAGAAGAAGAAGAAACATAAAATGAAAATGAAGATAATAAGAGTACGAAAGAAGAATAGAAAAGGAACAAGTACGAAAAAGAACGAGACAGAAAGAGAGGAAAGAGATCGGCCTCAATAAAATCTACTTACATCAGCCTTTCGTAATGTACATACATGTAGGTGCAATTATTGTTAATTGACGTACGACTGCCAGGACGCACGTATCATACGTATGAAATTATAATGTAATAATAATCTATAAATACGTATCTCTATGTAGTTATACATTATATGCGTATTCAATCGCAATTAATTCGTAAATCGTCCGATTAATTACGCAACGAATACGAACGATATAATAACGCATATATGCGTGCGTGCATATATGTATACACATATTCTACGATACGTATACAGAGAGATGCGCGTATATACACGTGACGCGCGAACTTGCTCGTGCGAGCAGCGCGAACGCGCGCGTCTCATATATACACGCCTGTCGTTATGTCTATATGTACGCTATATACGTATTTTGATACACACACACGCGCGCGCGCCTCTAAATATATATATATATATATATATATATATGTGTGTGTGTGTGTATATATATATATATATATATATATGCGTGCGCGCGCGCGTATACGTAAAGGAGAATAGACAAAAATATATTCGAAAAGGATATATCATAGGTCTGCAAAGATATACGAGATCGCGTACATACATACATATATACATAAGTCATAGGTGAATCTCATATGAAGGCAAGCCAAGGCCACGACATGAGACGTGCAAATTAAAAAAGGTAATAATATTAAAAAAAGAAGCAAGTAAAAAATTCTCTCCCAAAACCGCTCCAACCACAACCAAGCACAACCACAGGCAAGGTACGGGCCTTTGTCAACGAGACAGTCATCAACCAGTGAATATGTGGCGCATTACCGTGATTATATATTGTGTAATAGTAACAATTTAAAAATCTATATAATATACATATATATATATATGCATGTTGAGAGCGAACATATTAGATGAATATACATATGTATATCTATGTAGGTACGTACGTACGTATTTATGTACGTATGTGTTATCTATACACATACATATATACGTATGAGATGCGAAAAGAGAAGAAAGATCGGAGGATGCGGAAGGATAATCGATCGGACGAGAATCGAAAGGAGGGAAAAAAATGATTCGAGTCGAATCGTCCTCACATCCGAACTACACCGACGCATTTTCGTAGCGATCACGAAGCGTTTTGAAGGACCGAAAAAAACTCTGGAATCATTTGTTAATTTCAGATCGAGTGTCGGAGATCTTCTTGAAAAGAAGAGAAACGTTTCAACCTGCTTTCGTCCAACGTTGGCGCGACCAAACGCGACATGAAAGATTCGACCAAAGGGACGTGGAAAGCAGAGATAGGTTTGGTCGGGAAGCGAGAGAGAAAGAATCCATGGGATTGGGATAATGTTCGTCGAGGGTCGCTCGTGTGAGAGGGAACATAGAAAGGCTATGTGGGTTAATGGTAAATACGATAATTAATAAATCATACGAATTATCACATACGAAAATACCTCATGCTTTTACCACTGGACAGAGAGAGCCCTAGACTAAAAGCTACCAGGCGAGATTCTCACAAGGGACTGAGGGTGAATGGTAGAAGGAAAGAGGGAGTAGTAGTCGAAGAGAACGGTAGCTGGTAATATGTATAAGATAATAATGCTTTTCGACACCGGATCGATCGTTGAAAGATGCCTCGTGTGTCCTTTTCCTTCCCTCTTCCTCGCCCTCTCTCTCTCTATCCTTATCCATCTTTCTATTTGTTTGCTCGCTTCGATACGACGCAAGATTTTACTACGATCGAGAAGGGAAGGTCGAGACGAGAGCGGGAGGAGAAAAAGAGAAAAGACGAGGAAGAACGAGGCGAAAGAAAGAGTGAGAGAAGCTACACGCGCGGATCGAATCGCGATCGGTTCGTATATATCTTTCCCCGCCCCGTAATCTAGGCGCGCTTCCTTTTCCATGCCCGTGTCTGTTTTCTTTTTTTTTTTTTTTTTGTTTTGTTTTGGTTACTTTGTCGTCAGTGCTGACCTTATTTTATTAACTCCTTTCGGCCCTGTAACTTCTTCCTCCTCGGATTTTGGTCCACAAGCATGTACTCTTTTCTTCCCCTTCCAATCTCGTCTTCTCCGGGAAGAAATCGGCTAAGAGTCGTGCAATTTGTCTTCGATGTCTTCTTTTCTGGCGACGTCGTCGTCCTCTTCTTACACAAATTCCTCCGTTAATTTTTCTATCGTTTGTCCTCTTTTCCCCCTCTCGTTATCTCCCTCTTTTACTTTCGTTGATAGCTAACGGACGAGGGAACATAGGTGGTTTCTTTTCTTGGAGTTTTTTTTCTTCTTCTTTTTTTCAAAAAGGAAGAAGCTTCTCGGAGATTCCGGCCGCGTATCATTCGCCATAAAAGAAGTCACTAGCGAATCGCGTGCGTGTCTATTTATTGTACATAGATAGACGTGTGTGTCTGTGCGTTTATATATATATATATTCGAATCGATTCGAAATCGGCGTCTGTTAATGAGAAAGAATGCGTGAGCACGGTAAGAATGCGGGGATTCTCTTCGTTGGGTCGAGAGGAACGAAACACGTAAGATGCATTCTTAAGAATAGCACGATAGAAAACGTAAGATGAAACGATCTCATGCAAACGGTCTAACGAATTCTTTCTGAAAACACAGTCGATGCTTTTTCTTTTGTTTTTCATTTCCAAATCGTTTTCACTTTGATCAAACAAATCATTCTAATCGTTTTTAAGGTTTTCTTTGAAAAAATCGTCACATATTTAATAAATACTAAGGGCGAATACTTGGCGAACGGAATAGCGTTCGTAAGCACCTATCCTGAAGGATAAAAGGCGCATGCCATCTTTTCTTACTTCTTCGATCGTCTATCGATCAAAGGTATATACGTGTGCATACGTATATCGTGTTTCGTGCAAGATGATCTAAGGAGGGATCCTAGCAGCGCTTAGAAAAAGACAATTTTCGCAAATTTCTGCGAAAAAGATCGGTGCGAAAGAAAAAAAGAAGGAGAGAGTCAAACTTGGAGAAATGGTTCAAGTTGCTATCGTTGGTTATATATAAAAAATCATTTCCGATATCACGAATTTTGGCGATAAAAAAATCGCACCTACAATGCGGAAAAAACCGCTAGAAATTCGCTAAAAGTACGATCCATCCTGATTTCTTTCTTTTTTTCAAATTCCACAATTTCTCCTTCATTTCGTCATCGTTGCCATCTTCCGTTCATCCTTCTTGACGTTTGAGCAACAAGCAAGCATTTCCTTTTTCCTTCGTAATATCTCACAAAGGACCATATGTTTCTTGCAGATTCGTCCATCGACTCGGTTCTTATCCCTTTTGTTCTTGCTCGACATCGCGATTTCTCTTCGATCATTCGTCCTTGAATAATTACCTACTTAAAAATAATTTAACCAAGATTCCCGTACACATTATACCTCCCCTCCTCTCTCTCCCTCTCAAGTTATAATTAGCTTATCATAATGGAATGCGAGTTGTTTACAATACTCGCTAATAATTCAGTACGTTCTAATAACGCAATAATGAATTAGAAAATACAAAATCGCGAAGAATAAGCGACCCTCAATCGATAAAGTTGGTATGTAATTATTCGATATTAGTGTCGTTATAAAAAGTAAGCAATGATAATTTTCGTTCTTGGTAATTGCAAGCTATCGAGAGATAAAAGATATTCTCTAGGAAAATCGAAAATTCGCATAACCCGTAGGAAAGAGCGGCCACGCCGACGTCTCCGTTTCCCGAAAACATGGCAGCATGTTTGAGCGAATATTGATCAACGATACGTGACGTCGTATCGAAAATGACGTCGTCGTTGCACTGTTTCAATAATGCGTGTATATGTATAAAAAAATATATCTATATATGTGTATATATATATATATATATATATATATATATATATATATATATATATGTACACACACACACACTCCGTCTGTGTGAACGCCCGTGCTTAAACGAGTACCTATTTAAAAAAATGTCGCTGTATAATACCCTGTTACAATTTCGTTACATTTAAGCTGCTTCCTAAAATCCTGGCGGATCGCGTAATATATCAACAATGTTACTTAATTATAAAAAGAGAATATTTTAGATTTTCTTTCAAACGACTAATGGCAAGGATAGAACGATCCTATCGGACGCTATTGTATTTTCTTTACTTCTCGATAGAAACGTCTCGTTAATCCGCCTTTAATCACTGACCGTATCATTTGCTGCCGCTCCTTTACTGTAATAATTCTTTTAAGAAAAATATGCAAGAAGAGAAATCAAATGAAAAATAGAGTTAGAACCTTTAACGGGAACATATAACCAAGCGAAGAATCGATTGGAACCAAGTACTACACAAGTATGGATATATATATATATATGTATGGATATTATATATATATATATATGGATATATAATTAAAAAATAAAAACAAATAAAGTAAATAAGAAGAGAGAAAGGAGGGTGAAGCGCGATAAGAGAAAAAAGTCGATCGTGTTTCCTTTCTCTTTTCTTGTACTTTTACTACCTCGTCATTGAGGTTCTACGAAATCATTGATAAAAAAAGGGAGATTCACCGTGCCGCGGATTATCGCTACGTTTCTACCGCAAAAAAGTCGACGAAGAAAAAACGAGTAAGTGGGTTTCCCCCCTCCCTTTTTTCCTCTCTTTGGCTTTTATCTATAACATATTCGTGGCTGTTTTTTTTCTTTCTTTCTTTCTTTTTTTTTTTTTTTTTTGGCTTGGTCGTGGTCTGTGGCGGCTCTGTGTTGTAAACTTTTCTCTTCCCTTCGATCGATATACATATCTTTTTCTTTTTTTTCCCGTTTACGAAGAAAACTTTTGTATCATTTCAAGATTCTCTATTTCATATTGTCTTTCGCGATTGCATCTTTTTATAGTCACTTGGTCGCGCGAGAAGATTTTCTCTTATTTTTGTTTTGTGTGCGTGCGTGCGTGTGTGTGTGCGCGTGTGTATGTGTGTGTGTGTGAGTGTTTTCTTTTCGAGTCGTTTTCTACACCGTTCGTCTTTCGTCGTCTCATTAGCGTCGTTGCCTTGTCTTTTTTGTCTATAGGTCGCCTTCACGAAAATCCGTGGCAATTTTCACGGATCTCGTAGTAGAGAATCAGCAGTGCCGACTCGGGCACGTCGTGGATGCACCTACCCTCTGGCCATTGTACGCAAACTGCAACAGAAAAGAGTTTATCTCCTTTTATTTTCTCAGTTCTCGGTCGTTCTCCCATATCCTACGAGAGTCAACGTTTGCGCGGCGTTATCGTCGCGTTCGACACGTTCGACGTATTGGATCGATTAATTGCCATCGAATTCGTGGCAATTTCGAGATCGCGAGGACGAGAGAGCCGTGCCGCTGGAAGCTGTCAAGTAACGTAGCAGCAATAGCTTCGACACGTGGAGGTCGAAGCTGTTCGAGATAATCGTACTATCCTCGATTGATCGTACTATCGCGTGACCCCTAGGCCTTCCGTATCTCCCGTAGCAAAACGACTCGTAATGAAACGGAAGGTGGCGAATTATTCGACTTTTCCGTTCCCCTTTTGTAGAAATTCTAATGGCCTTGTTGTACGATGAGGGCATATATCCACCCGCTTGATCGGATATGCAAGCGAGTCAAATTTTCGATAAGGAAAATTCAAACGGGATCGAAGTGGATCCTCCGGAGGATCCCCGCGAAAGGGTAAAAACAAAAAGGTCGCTCTTTAAACGTCACTAATATGTTCTCGCCGTTAAAAATATCAGCACGTCCTACGTCCTAGCGAGCTTTTAATCTCTCTTCCGTCGCGTTCCCTTTTACGGGGGAAAAAGTTCGATCGATAAATTGGACGAATGGTACTATAATTAGATACCGCCGCGCGGTCCTTTTACACTGTGCCTATAGTTGCCACGCATTAGATCTTAAGGTGAGAGAAATATACGACGGGCTATAGGCGATAGAGTGAAGATACTCGAGAGACAATATGATTAACCGTCGATTTATCGTCGCGCAGACACAGTGTCAGTCTAGTTAGGAAAAAAGAATTTTCCGTATCGGCGGGACGCACCTCATCGAGAGACATCTCGTCGATAAAGGAGCCCCAAAGTATGCGGATAAATCTCCTCGAGTTGATTCCGATTATGAGAGAACTATGAGAACGATATCCGGAGTAAAGATCGCGCAAGTACGTCCCATTAATTCCTTCTCGACGGACGAACGATCGAATTTCTATTGCGAATAGGAAAAAAAGGAAAAAAACAAAAAACAAAAAAAAAAAAAAAAAAAACAAAAAAAAAAAAAGAACAAAAAAACAAAAAAAGAAAGGCGTTTATAAGTCGTCGAACGAGAACGAATCCAATGAGATTATAATTAAACGGTGGACATGTACGAATGAAGAAACACTTGGCAGTGCGACGCCAACGCGATCGTCTAATTATTTATAACGCTGATTAACCTTGCGAGTCGTGTTACGTTCGTAGAGAATACGATAACGGGAGCTTGATATTTATTATTCGGATGACAGATCATGCAATTTATACAGTTTTGACCTACCGTTGGGTACCGTCGGTGGCTTTTTCGTCTGCACCCTCGCCGTTGCATTGTTCACCTGTCGAGTTTAAAATATCGCATTAGAAATGTTTTTGATCCTTTAGCGGGATGGTCAGTCGTTTCGACTCGCGCGTACCTCGCGACTGGGAAACTATTGGATATCAGAAAGGCATTATCGTTTATCGAATTGAAATAGTTGACGGGCACGCACAAGTCGAATATTAAAAGGAGAAAACCTACGATCGATGCACAAGATCGTAATAGCTCGATGAACACAATGTTACTTCGATTCAATGTTAATTATCCGAGCGGGCTTTAACTTATAACGGGATTCTCATTATCTTTTTTTGTCTCTCCTGACTTTTTGTGAAAGTTAATAAGTAGATCGATGTGCATCGATCCGAGTTCGAACGATACAACAAAAATAACATCCTTCGGTCGCGCGTCGAGTCTCATCTCGTAAGAGCAAAGAGAAATCAAATTGAAATGAAAAAATTGAAACAGCGCAACGTTTCGTCCGACGTATCCTCGACGCGCGCCGACCGACGCGACGCGAAGCTCTTCCCTTGAATTCAGATAACAGATTCTTTCTTCTTATATTCAAAACGATTTCGAAGATAAAGCGTCTTCCCTATCGCTTACCACGTAAAATCTGATTTCAAGGTACGTTACATTGGCATCGGGGATACACGGAGAACCTGCAACGAAAAGAACCTCTCTTAACCGAATTTCCGACATCGAAAATATATATATATATATGTGTGTGTGTGTATATATATACATACATATATATATATATATATATACACACACAAATGTGTATACGTGTCTGCAGAGCTTCGCGTTTCTTCTATCTTTCTCGAAGAGATAACAAATAAATGGCTTTAATCTTAGATTGCGTAAAAAGAGAGGATTAAAAAAGGAAAAAAAAAAAAAAAGAAAAAGGAAGAAAAAGAAACGAAAAAAAATTCGTCTAATTCAAGGATACGCTTCGAAGTCGGAAAGTTTGCGATCGTCGAATTTAATGTTCGATCGAAAAAGACATCGCGTTGAAAAGCGTAAGGAAATAATAAGAATATTGTTCGAATGGAATCTCGATAAAAGGCGAAACTTGACAACGTTTAAGGTGGAACATTAAATTCGAACGATTCGAATAGAAGCGACGATTTTTGATCTAAGAAGGAGCATCAATCGAGCGAGATATTCGAGTAGAAAAAGTGCCGCGATGTAACGTGTGAAAAAGATGAGATACTTTTTAGATCGATTATCGGAGATCGAGACGTTTTCGAACGCTTGGGCAGAAGGAGACCGCAATCGCTATTTTCTAGCTAGGGTCTTTAACGCGTTTAAATCTTATACAATGGAAGGAAACGGAAGACGATCGCGATGAAAATAATGGAAAGGCCGATTTCGAATCTCATTAAGGGTACTTTGGTAAATTTCCTGATCTAAAACTAACCGCGCGCTGCGGCCTTCCTCGTTGAAGCGAAGGAGGAGAGCGCGCAAGACCTCCCTGCCGAATTTGACTTGCAAAGTAAGAAAACTCGAGCTTCGTTGAGGTCGTAATGCTAACGTATTCATCGTCGATGCCGGAAGCCGATCTATGTATGCATTTACGAACTGGCCTACGCTCGTCATCCCCTACCCCTTACGATTTTTTCTTATTCGCCAAATAACGACGTTCGTTTCCTCGAATTTCTAACAAAACGTAAGATAAATCGCACGTCGCACGTTACGATACGAAAAGAATATTTTTACTCGTGTAACCGCTTGGTTGCACCTTACGAGACCGACTTTCGACGAACCGAGCGGCGATAATGAACCACGATACGAAAACGAAGCTACTATCTACGTGCCGTCTCGCCCCGTTCTTGATGCAACGTGTAGGTATCAAAATCTCAACCGATCTCTCCTTTTTGCCAAGCGTTCGAAAGTATTCGAACGAATCGATCGACACTCGCAGCCTTATTCTAACGAGTCATGAAAATATTAAAACGAAAGGGAAAAAAAAAAAATGAAGGAAAAGATTACGAACGGATATTCCAGACACGTTCCTCGCTTTGATTTTTTTTTCTTTTTTGCGAAAAAATGAAGGTGAAGAAAAAAGTATCGTGTGTATCTATTAAAAAAAAAGCACGTGCACGTAGCGTTGCTTTGAAAAAGATCGACCGTTCGATGTATGTACAATTTTGGACTTATCTATGAACGCGTGAGAGAGCGGCCAGTGCGAGCTTATTATAACTATTCTTGTTCGTTTGTTCTTTTTTTTTTTTTTTTTTTTGTCATTACTCTCGTTCGTCTGTTTTATCGTATTTTATCGTTTGCGATAACTTTTTCGAGATTTTGTAAATTTTTCGTATTGTTCCTTACCTTTTTGGACACTTTGCGAGGTTTGATTTTTCAGTAGCCTCCTCAGTGTCCTCGACCGGCGTTCGCCCATTACTCTATTTCTCGATCGATCTATCCTAATATTGCGATCGAACGCGATCAATTTTATCTCTAGTTCGATCTCTTTCTCTCTCTCTCTCTCTCTCTCTCTCTAACTCGCTTTTTCTCTCAAATCTCGCATTTTAATTTTTCTCTTTATTCTTTCCCATCTTTGTTTGTTTCTTTTCTCAAGAGATCTGCGTAACATATAATATTTTTGATTTTTTTTTCGAATGAGATAAATCTTTTTCATCGGTTTATTCGTAATTTTTTAAATCGTTGCGCTTCCACCCCTTCAACGTAGTCGTCGTCGTCGTCGTCGTCGTCGTCGTCGTCATCGTCGTCGTCGTCGTCGTCGTCGTCGTCGTCGTCGACGATATTTCATTTTAACGGCGATATGACAAACGTGGACGTAATAACCGTTGAACTGCTGATTTTATTACTAACATATAATGCCCATACTCGACTGTAGATAAAGTTTGAAAGTCTAATGTGAATCGTCCACGTTGGCGGATCGCCCTACAAAATATTCTCCATTCTCGATATACGGGAACGTCGGAGATACCGATTCGTCCAGATACAGATAACGAATGAGAACGTAATTAACGTCGCGGATATATTTAGATTGCCATTGAAGGGATGCGGCCAAAGTCGCGCGAATAATTTGAGACGAACAAGGGGGTGCGAGCGAGAGAGACTCCTCTGCAACGTCCTCCTTTAGGCACCAACGGCTAACCGATCGATCTAAACCACCGTTGTTTGATACTAACGCAACGATGGATAGATAGCAGGACGTAGTCTACCCTCGACTCCGTGGTCTACCACGTAGCGAGCGATGACAAGTATCCGCTTGGTTTCGCGATCAAAGCTCGATGAACGTCGTCGGAGTATCTCCCCTTCCTCCCTCGGTCCCTCTTTCTTTATCAATTAAACGAGTTTATAAAGGTTATCTCGTAAATCGGTATCTCGCGCGCTCGCTCTTTTACCCTCGACGGAGTTTGAACCACGTACGGAGATCGAGGATTAAAATTACCGAGACCCTTGAAAATAGTAACGTTTAAACGATCCTTCGATAGACGAATAGATCAAATCCTATTTCCACCGTAAAAAATGATATTCTAGTCGATATCGAGATAGCAATACGGAATTTAGAATTTTGAAAAATTAATTAGAGTTCGAGGAAACCAGTGATAGACTTTTACAATATAAAAACTATACTCGGTAGTACTCGCGGAATATTACGGCGTGTTCGTGCTTAGAGAGCTTGCTGCTGCTCTCTTTTTTTTTTTTTTTTTTATTTTGTTCCTTTGGAAGCCCTCGCTCATCCTATAGCTTTTTTAAATCATAAGGTACAACTTCTTCGTCATCCGTTGTCCGCTCCTTATTGAAACTCGTCACTTTTCTTTTTTTCGAAAAATCTCATAATTGCATCTCGCGTGGATCGCAAACTACGTCGAAAGTGTTTCGAAAACGACGAGAGGACTTTCAAGAGGAATCGTTCGTCGTCGAGATAACGAGAACGTATTCTCTCGGAAACGTATTCGTCGCATCGAAAATTGCAACTTGGTACGCTCTAACGTGCCTTCTAAATCCTCTTAAAAACTATCATTTACAACTAGAAAAATTATTCGCGAGTGTCCTTTGAGTTTACAAAAAATCTAAAATGTTATACGATAAGGACGATCGCGAATGAGAAAAGAACGAAAACGATCATTTTTTTCCCTACGATCCCTTTCGTTCCTTACCTCTGTCTTCTATTATCATTTTTTCTCTTTCATCCTCTCTCTCTCTCTCTCTCTCTCTCTCTCTCTCTCTCTCTCTCTCTCTCTCTCTCTCTCGCTCTATCAATCTTTCTCTCTTTCTCTCTCTCTCTCTCGCACCTCTTTCTTACTCCATCTCACACTCACGACTCTCTCGTATCGCGTCGAATGATTGGGAAAAATCGAATCACGATCGATTCGACTACGTAGACAAGGAAAAAATTTATATTTGAAAGAAAAAAAAGAAAAAAGAGGATGAAGAAAATCATTCAACGCGATTTTGAAACGAAAAAAACGGCAAAAACGATCGTAGACGGTTTCGATCGTATTTCTCGTCTTTTCTCGAAACACTAGAAAGCGCGGGAACGTTCGAATCTGTAAAACGCTATAAACGCGCGCTTTCCAGTGTTTCTCGATTCCTGAAAACAAAGATACACTTTATGCCAAATTCGAAGGCGATACGCGTACGAATATATGCACGTATATAAATGTATACTTATATGATTATATATATATATATATATATATATATATATAGACATATATATATATGTATGTATATATATATATATACATATATATATACACTTCGTGTGTTTGTGCGCGTGTAATATATATAAATATATATAAATAAATAAATAAATAAATATATATATATATATATATATTATATAATGTAGATATAAAATTTTCTGTATGTATGTATTGTATAAGTATAAGAAAGTTCATGCACACCTCAATCTTTCTGCCCTCAACCACGGTGCCGTGTAGCCTCTCACGTGCCCGGTCCGCGTCAGCACTATTTGCGAATGTTACAAAACCGAATCCCTGCATGCAAGGACAGACAAAACAACATGCATTAAACTCAACTTACAGACTGCCAGCGCTTCGCAAGTAGCCGACTGGCTGGCTCGACATTTCGTACTTTTGCGTATCTTTCCTTTTTTATCTTATCACTCCACGTGCATATCTCTATCTCAAAAAGGGACTTTTAAATATTCGGCCGAGTGAGCATCGAAGATACTGAAAGATCGAAATGTCGAAATACCAGCGGAGATCTGCGAGCGCCTCATACTGCTTACGGAGACGCACCAAACAACGTGCAACAAATAAGTAAATGTAAAATCATGGTAAAAAATCATGGTCATGGTCACATTAATCATCTCATTGTCATATCATACCATATCATATAATCATATCGTATCGTGTCATGTCATTGTGATAATCGTCATATCGTTTGAGTAACAGATTCTTCCTTGTACCGAGCGGGGGTGCGTGTACCAGAGAAAGAAATGATAAAAAGAAAAAAAAGAAAAAAAAAGAAAAAGAAAAGAAAAAAAAAGTGAGGCAAAGGTAGGTTATCACCAGGATGATAATTTTTGGACGATGATCTAGGCAGGAAAAGAACAGAGATGCTGGCAAACGCCGCGTTAAACGATATACTTTACGCCGTTTCCTATGTGTATTCTATAGATTCGATCGATCGATTCTGATCTGACTGTATATCGGATGAAAATAGCAATAAAGTTTGGAAGCGAAGGGAAAGGAAAATCGATCTCGACACGCTCACACCGCGTTCGTAAATGGGTCGGGCGAAGCAACGAAAGATTGATCTTTGATTTTTCTAATTTCCTTATCTCGACCTTATCTCGAGGAAGGAGCTAAAAAAGAAGGGAAAAAAAGTAAAGATAAGGAGGAAAAAGGAACAAAAATGAAGTCGATAAATTCCTTTTTCCTATAAAGTTGGACGTAGGTTAGACGTCCGAAATAGAAAAGTCTTTTCGCGCTTGTAGCCTTAAAAGGAAATAGGACGTCGTGTAGCGAGGCTGATCCTACCGAACGTAGGTCCCTTCTTCCCATGGGAATAGAACACGGCGGAGAGAGAGAGAGAGAGAGAGAGAGAGAGAGAGAGAGCGGGTGGGAGGAGGAAGAGAAAGGGGAGAGTCCGAGATAATCGACTTTCCTCCTCCTAACGGACAGCCGGCCAAGGACGCGCCGATATCGCGAGATGTTCTCTCCTACCTTCGACGAATCCTATTAAATTCAACGAATCGAGACGCAGCTTCCTTGCTCTCTCTCTCTGTCTCTCTCTGTCTCTCTCTCTCTCTCTCTCTCTCTTCCTCCCTCTCTGTCTCTGTCTCTGTCTCTCTCCGAGACGAACGGCGAGGGTTGCGCAAAGTAATTTTTCCAATTGGAGAGATGGTAGGAATAAGAAGCAAAATGATGGGTACAACGTTAAAAGTTACCTTGACCGGCATCTCGCGAAACCGATAATAATCGATATTTTTGAACGTCGAAACGGTAGCGCTTCGTGACGACGTCACGACATTCACGCTCCGTGATTACATATTTTATATATTCCATGCATAATAAACGAGCACGCTTTTTCTCACGCTCGCATTTATGATATAATAACAATTTCCCGAGAATTTAAACAAAGTTGTGCCTAGAATCTTTTCTTTACCTTGTATCCCTGTCGATATCAATGGAAAATCAACGGTCGCGAAACCTTTTGAAAGTATTTTTGAAGAAACGAGTCGAAGGAAAATAATGATAATTCCGGGTAGATTTTTTCTTTTTTCTTTTTTTCCTCAAATTTGCATCAACGTTGTATATACACGGACCTCGTTGTCGTGCTTCGCCATCGCTTTAACGTCGGACCTTTTTTCACGGCTATTTTCTAGCCCCTACTGCGACCGGCGAGATAAAGCCTTTCTCTTTCTCTTCTTCCAGGCAGCCGCATTTTGTACGTCAAGAGGTAGAAAAGCTCTCGTGACGGGAGATCGAGCGCGATTCGAGAACCTCCTTTAAAGGTCTTATCGGTCTTTGGAAAATTGCGGCTCGTGGTGGGTGGTACCGGCATATCCTTGAGAAAATCCAAGAGAAAATCAATCTACGGCGCTTCTTCGGCACGCTCCACTCTCCGAACGATTAAACACACACCGATCCATTTCGTTGACTTTTTAAACGCGATCATTTTCAAAGAGCTAACGACGCTTTGGCGCGCCCATGAGCGCCTTTGGCAGAAACTCGGAAAGGAGCGATACCCGCGACTTAATTATCATTATTATTTTTATTATTATTATTATTATTATTATGATTATTATTATTATTACTATTATTTCCGCCAGGTATGATCGCCATCTTGCACGCCATCTTGTCCACACCCGCGCATTTTGAAAACTAGAAAACGTCGTCTTATGAATTTTTTATCACTCCCCGTAACGTGCGTGCGGCAAACTTTGATAAATATTTCCTCGGACCATGCGACGACGACCATCTGATTCGTCGAGCTCAGATTGCATTCGAAAGCGTGGCCTCGCCAATAAATAACGACGTAAAGGTGTTGCGATGAAAAATAGAAAAAACGTTGGAAGACGGGGGGGAGAGAGAGATGTAGGGAGGCGGGGAGATTCTTCTCGCGGTAAAAAAAGAAAAAGAAAAGGTCGAGAAAACATTCTGTTGCCGCACCCACACGAAATGAGTATTAACTATCGATAGAAAAATGCAGGTCGGGCCGCGAGTTTCGTTCGATCGTATCGCTCCATTTTCTCAGAGTCAATTCCGCGATAAAATCAAAGGAACATGGAATTTTAAATTTGTATTTCTAATCTTGCCTAACCTTTCTTTTTCCTCTTCACAAAATTAAAACGTTCGAAATTAAAACGCGTGTCTATAAGTACTTAACACTCCCTTATTGTAATAATACTTGTAAAGCAGATACGAGATTTCTTTTTTCTGCGGATAAAATGGGACTATTATATCGTGTCGGATCGTCCGCAGTCGTTCTTGAGACGATTAATTGCTACCCCAACCGTGATCGATTACCAGACGTTTTCTCCAACAAAGTAGAAAAGGTCCGACTACAGATCAGGCACAGCAATTCTCTCCTTCTCAAGCCCCCGCCATTCTACTGCACGTTATACATATACGTACGTATGTTTGAATATAACAATCGTTCATACATACATACATACATACATACATACATACATACATACATACATATATATATATATATGTATGTATTATATACGTGATTATACATAAAGACTACCGCATATTAAATGAAATTAATCAATGTTACAACAACGATTTTTCTCTATCGTCGCCGGACATACGGGCTCTCATTGCCTCACTACTAACGAATTCATTCCGTTTAAAAGAAGAAAGCGAATAGTTACACGCATGTGGTAAATATGACTGCTCATGCAAGCTCGGGTGAAACGATAAATAAGTACGTACGTACGTAAGTAGGTAAGTAATTAAGTAAGTAAGTAGGTAGGTAAGTGAGTGAGTAAGTAATAAAGTAACGATAAAGTAACGATGTCGATGTAATAATAATGATAGTAATAATGTAGTAATAATAATGACGACGACGACGACGACGACGCCGATAATGATGATGATAATAATAATAATAATAATAATAATAATAATAATAATAATAATAATACTGGTAAGAAAAGAGAAACAAATGTCGACACATCCGGCGTGCAGGTACTCGAGGTATTCGTCAAAGTTCATCCTCCTACGTAAGTTGAAGATGAAAAAAAAGTGAAATAGCGATAATAAAAGATAAAAAATGTGAAAGAAAAAAATGGAAAGAAGGAAGAAAAAAATAAAGGTAGAATAAAAGAAGAATAGGTACAAAGAGCGTAATAAATTTATAACCAGAGAGCGAAAAAATTGCACTTGCACATTGCGGCACACACACACATATATATATATATATATATATATATATATATATATATATATCTGTTGCACCAGTGCCCGAGATAGGAGGAAAAAGGTCTCGGCATTCGTAACGCAATACAACAAAGTACCAACGTTAATAAACATTCCTTATCGACCGAACGAATGATTAGCGTAGGGATTAAATTGCCAGAGTGCGATCCGACGTATCGCGGAAAAAGGGACATTGTCGTATGCCTTTGTTTTTTCTTTTACTCGTTATTCTTATATCCTGCAATAGAAAGATCGTAAACAGAGTTGAGCGATGACACGCGTGGCCGATGCTAAACGATCGCGTATATACGTATATGAGCATGTATACGTATATAACGAAACCGTGAGAAAAGGTAACATCGACGATTACTTACAATTGGATTAATCTTTGATTAATCTGAAGAGCCATTATATTTACTGTTATTATTACTATTATTATAATTACGATTATTATTACTGTTATTGTCACAATTACTACAACTACTACCAGCATCAACGAAGCCAACGACAAGTGACTCGGTATCGCGAACGCTCGTTGTTATCGATTAGCTCTGGCTACTACAAAAATTTCCTATTATTTCTCTTCGTTTGCTGTCAACTTCATCTGTCCGCCCCCCCCCTCCCTCAACCCTTTTATCTCGCACGCACTCACTCACTCACTCACTCATTCATTCTCTCTCTCTCTCTCTCTCTCTCTCTCTCTCTCTCTCTCTCTAGAAACGAAGAAACCTTATTGAGCGCGATTAACTTTGAACAGAAATTAAAAGAAAGGAATCGAGCGAGCGAGCAAATTTCTTTTTCCGCGAGAGACGCGCGCGTGTCCGCATATCCGCGCTTAGACGTAAGAGCGTGGCGAATAACAATAATTACCCAATTAATTAACAGTGAGGTGCGAAACATAGCAAGACAGAATAAAAAGATATTAACACTACTTTCGCGTCGACCGGGTGTGTGAGCGTGTGCGTGTGTTTCAGAAGAGACAACTATATTCAATGAACAATCAAGTCAAACAATTAATCAACCGTGTTGTTATGTAAGTATAGATATTATATGCGCTATACAGTGAGTGCTAAACACGGCAGGAGAATATTTGGAAAATGAAAAGTGGAAGAGAAAGGGGGAGGGGCGATGGGAGGGAGGAAATAGTGAAAGAGCTTGAAACGTCGATGTGTTTTCTCGTTGTATAAGAGGATCCAATATTTTCTCTCTTTTCTTTTTCCTTTCTTGGTTGGGGCGCGATCGTCGAACCATACCCGTTGTTGATACGTATCAAAGAAGAAAGAAACGACGGAGAAAAGGAAAAGTATTGCACGGTCTTGAACGAGTACGTGTCGATCTTTCTTATTTATTTTATATTTTACCTCTTTCTCTCTTATTACTCCTTTTTTAGTAAAGTAACACTCTACTGAAGTGTCGTACGCGACGCGAGAAAATGAAGAGAAACGTCCTCCGGTACGATCGCGCGCGCGAACAATTCCCGTTACGAAATTCAATCGTTACCTTTCGCGAATTTGCGCATGGCTCTCTTTTAAAGGACGGAAAGTAAAATATGGAAGGAGTATTTTCATTCGAAAAATGGATGAGATAGATAAAAAGAGCAGGAAATTGAAAAGTACTCGAAGTAGTGTGACCGAAGCTGCCAAACAACGATATAAAAGCGCACAAAACAATACGAGAGATTCAAGATTATATATATATATATTAGTGTGTATGTCTATATATACACATACACGAGAGACCAAGAGAGAGAGAGAGAGAGAGAGAGAGAGAGAGGAGGAAGGAGAACCAAAAGCAAGAAAAGAAGAAGGACCAACGAGATTAAAAGTATAAACTTCTTTGTGGACGTTGCAGATATTTCGTTGAGAGATATTTCTCTTTTTTCTTCTTTCCTTCTTTCTTTCGCTCATCTTACTCACTCCTCTCTCTCTCTCTCTCTCTCTCTCTCTCTCTCTCCCTCCCTCTCTTCTTGTGTCCGTTCTCTTTTCTTTTTGTCCTTTAATAAATATATCGTAGAAGATACTAATGTGTGTCGAATGAGGGAAATTCAGAGTTTCGAGAACATTTTCTTTGGCCGTTTCCTTGAGTTTCGTAGATGCGCATATAAGTGGCAACGATAACAACGACAATGTTTTTCAAGATCGGACGAGGATCCAAGCGAAGAAGATGGAGCCGAACGAGTCTTTCGAAGGAGGATTCGAGAGAATATAATAATGCGATCCGCCGAACGACGGTGAAATCGAAAGCAGCGTTCTCTATTCTAAGACACATACGTGATTGTTAAAAAAGAAAAAGAAAACAAAAGGAAAAGAAAAAAAGAATATGGGAGAAAAAAAATAAAAGCATTGGCCTCTCATTATACCTTCCACTCACCTATAAAAAAGCGTGCGACTACTATTTACATATAATAATAGTAATAATATAATAATAATGATGATTGTAACAATCAAAGATGGAGATACCTTTCGTATTATAACGTGTATATGCGCGCATATCTATGCGACGAGTATAGTGCGCGTGTAAATATATATATAATTGTGTACATATATATATATATATATATGTGTATATATATATGTATATTTATATATATATGAGTCTTGCTAAATGCAGTATATCATGTATGTACGTATCATGCTGGTCACGTTGCAAGTGGATTAGTCGAGGCTCGGCGATCGCGATGGAAAAGGAAAAGAAAAAAATATGGAGCGAGGAAATTGAAAAATTGAAACACTTGGTCGATCCGCACACTTGAAGACGAAGATATTACTATTTCCTTTCTGTCGTCTATTTATTTTCTCTCGTCCTTCGTACTTTGGATCCAACGACAATTTCTCGAAACTCGTAAGGATCGGGCTCGAGAATATCGGAATTCGTGGATTCGGAGAAATAGAATTGATAATACAGGTGCGACAAAGTTTCATCAAATCAAATGGGCAGCATCTCCCGAGAATTTTTCCTTCGCGAGCGGAAGTGACGCTCGACCGGAATCGCCAGATTCGTACGTAATAGCTCGTTCGAAAGTTATACGTTCGAAAGTTATTCTCTTTCATAAAGTTACGATAATTCTCTTCGCGCTTCTCTTTCGTTTTTTACATTTTTTACCTTACGAACGAGCATATCGTACGAGGCGCTACGATCGATTCTATCAAGTATAACCAATGGGAACTAAATAACGATAAAATGCGGAAGGCTAGCTAGTAAAAATGCAACAGCTCGTCTAACAACTACGAGAGAACTAACGCCATTGGTTATATGCTATTTATATATACGTATATATATATATATATATATATATATATATATATATGTGTATATGTATATGCGTGTGTGCGTGTACGTGTCACTAGGGCACATACGCAAAGACGAGAGAGAGAGAGAGAGAGAGAGAGAGAGAGAGAGAGAGAGCAAGGGCGACGGGCAAGGCTTCTCCTCTTCGTTCTTTTCGTTTCTTCTCCAGTTCGATTCGGAATAAATGAAAACGAATAAAAAGGACGATGCTCTTTCTCTCTCTTTCGATCCCGTCGCACTCGCTCTCTATGCTTTTTCCCTCTTCGAAGATATGTCTTTTTTACTTCTTTTTACAAAATGCTGCGCTTCATTAGGGATGCCACATTCCATTTACATTGACGAAGCTTTCGAAAAAATGTCCTTCTTTCTCTTTCTCGTTCCCTCACTCTTGGCGCACGCACACAGACAGAGAAACACGCAAACAGCCAAGCACACGCGCAAACGTACGATCTTTCTGTCTCTCCCTCTCTTTCTCGCTACCTTTCGTACTTTCGTGTAAACTCCGACACTCTTAAAAATACAAAATGTCTTATCCTCCTAGCCTTTGTAAAATCCAAGAGTATGTATCATTAGGTAATATAATTGTTAAGAAATAGTTTGACAATTTAGTTTCAACGTTCGATCGATCGTGCATTTTACAAAGGCGAAATTCGATAGAAATATAAATAATTGAAATACGTAAAAACGTATGTCGTAAGATGCGATGGCAACGCTCTCTTAAAGACGAAAGAAATTGCGCTTAACCGGATTACCAACTGTCGTTATAATCGTCGAAAAGTCGTCGAAAAGTCGTCGAAATCGATCCAAGAATTAAGAGTTAAGAGGCTAACGCGTAAGAGGAAACGAAATGTTTCTCTATAGTTAGGTAGAGAACGATCGAGCGGGAAGATAAGGGCGGACCGGTTGCACGGGAATTTAATTAATCTCCCCACCACCCGAGAGAACTTCCTGAGAGAGAGAGAGAGAGAGAGAGAGAGAGAGAGAGGCGGAACGTGGAAGTGGACCACTTTGCGTTCAATATTCGCTTTGGTGATTGGTCGTTAGGAGTACGGACGTACCCTGCTTTCGGACTTCCTGTTCGAGACCGTCGCGCGTCGCTCCGACGGAAGCTTATTCGAGCATTACTCGGCTATTTAATCTACGGCTAATAAGTATGATTGCCTTTTCTAAACTTCCGATTTGCTTAATCTTCTCTAGTTTTGCTGCCCCGAGGGAGATACGGTAAAAGGGATTTCGACGCGACGATCAAACTAAACTTGGGATGGTTTTACGTCGTTTATCAAACGGACGTCCTCGTCTCCCCCGTGGGACGCCATTTCGCGCGAGAAAATCGAGTTCGACCTAGAGGGAGGGAGAGAAAGAGCACGGTTGATCATTTTCCTACACTCGCCCGAGATTAAATTCCGTCCATCGAACGGAAGAAGACGCAATAATAATAATAATAATAACAATAATAACAATAATAATAACAATAATCGTAATCTAAAGCGAAGAGAAGACGAATTTAGAAAGCGAGCTTTGCACGATTTGTTACAAGTTTTCTCTCGACGGGAAGGAATAGAAAAGGAGAGGGGGGGGGGGGGGAGAGGGAGAGAAAGAACAAGGCTGGTCGCGTGAGTGGCACGATTACAACTGCAAACGAACGATCAAAATAATAAGAGGCGCGTTTAAGAGTTACAAGCAAATATTACTTTCGTGACTATTCATAATCCAAGGCGATTTGTCCTATCGTCGGGCCGCACTCGGCTTTTTCCACTGTGTGTGCTCTAGTGGAATACTACCAGAACGTAACGCGGGGTCGAACGAGAGGAAAATCTGAAAAGAAAGTGGCGATCGCGCAGGATCAATAGGGAAAAATTCAAAAGACCGCGAATCGATCGGCAAGGACGAGCCCTCGCTTCGTCCGCGTCCGAGTAAACCAACCGAACTCTCGTTGATGAAGTACACTCGTGTGTACTTGACGCAAAGACGCTGAGTATGCAGGCTCACCGGATGCCGCCTGTCGGCACGATCTATTACTGCGGGATCTTATCCAGACCTCTGTCATCCATATTGAAAGCTATTTACATAACGTTTCCCCGGCACTATGCGAAACCCCCTTTCGTTCTCCCTTCGATCTTCTCTTACTCGCCGCCGTCGTTGGCCGTTGGTCGTAACAACTACCTACACTCTATATACCGTTTTTACCCAATTACCGATTTTCAAAAAAGCTCGACGATCGAGCGACGAGAGCGTTGCCAGCGCGCTGAAAAAGAAGGAGAATGAGCAGCAAGGAGGTGCAGGGCCGCGAGCTTTTTCCTTTTTCTCTCTTCCTGACGGGAGAGAGACTTTGAGATCGAAGAATGAAAAACTTGGGTCGCGGCGCTGCACCTTTTTATCAAAACGTCGATCGATCATCTCTAATCGCCAGCGATCCAAAAGGAGAATAAAGCGCCGACTTTGAAGAAAATATCTCCAAAGTCGGGCGTGTGAAACGTGTCTGCACGAAAATGAGAGTAATCGCTTTGTGAGAGGGTATAAAGAGATCGATCGACGTCGTCGCCGCCGCCGCCGCCGCTGCCACTGCCGCCGTTCTCCTCTTGATAAACAACAAACGATAGAATTAAATGTCCGAGGACGGGTTGAAAGGGGTGGCTCGCAGCCTATAGATCGACGTGAGCTTACCTTGCTTCCTCTCTCGTTAAAAATGATTTCCACGTCGAGGATCGGGCCGAATTGCTGAAACATACACGTAGAAGAAGAAGAAGAAGAAGAAGAAGAAGAAGAGGAGGAGGAAAAAAACGAAGAAAAGTAGAAATAATAAGGGAAAAGGTAGGGAAGGACGTTTAGCCCGGACACTCACCCCGAACATCGCCCTCAAATCGGGGTCTCGGAAACGAAAGGGTATATTGCTGACGTGCAGGCGCTTAGGCTGGCCCTTGAGATCCGTGGCCTGCGTCACGGTAGCCGGTGTTGTCGCGCCTGAGGTCACCGGTACGAGAGATCCAGCTTCGACGGCTCCCTCCGGGCTCGTCTCGTTTCCTCCCTGAGTGGTAGCGGCTTGTTGTCCACCTCCGCTCGCGGCCGCCGCAGCCGCCGCAGCCACCGCCGCCTGAAACACCTCCGACTATTCGGAGATAAACGTACTCTTTTATCGGCACTTGGATCGGTCCACGGCGATCCCTAAATCGCACCATCGATCTCTTATTTACCTTATTATTGCATTCGTGCCGACGTAATAATAATACGCGCCGAACGGAACAAGTTATTAACTCTTACCTCGAGCAAAGTCGGATTTGGCGAACGTATGTTGTACGGCTGTAAGTGTATTGTACGTCGTCGAGCTTATCGCGCTAGGACTACCATAACGAGCGCAACACGCGCTCCGACTAGTTTAGGCTAGTCCGCAAGCCGCCGTTCAAGAGAATATCAAGCGAGTTTGCGTATAACGTTTGCGATAATATCTAAAATCCCATTCGGATATATGCTCGGTAGAGTACTATAACACGATAGATAACTGTACGTAGATTATTATCGTACGGAAGGAACGTAATAAACCGTAGGAACGCGGCTAGTTGTGATGTGATAGGCGACGCGAGAGCGTGCTTCGTTGAACCAAAGAGCAACCTAAGAGTATATAATTTTTAAAAGGGCCGACCTCCTCTAGGCTAGGAGCGATATCGTTCGACGCGGTCTACCGAATATGTCATTTCGAAAGTCGTTGGTAAAGAAACTGGTGTCGTACAAATACCGGGGAATCGAGGGACATCCCCTTATACCATTACGTACGTCGCGCGTACGTGCGAGGAATAATGCGAATGATAAAGACACGCCGTATTCGTGTCGAGCTATATAGATGATTCGAACGAGCTATATAGAGGCCTTCTCGAAGCTCGTCGAACGGTAAATTCATTTTTCGTTCGTCGGACAGGCAGTAAATGTAATTAAGTAAGGAATAGAAGCTATCGCTGCCGCTTATCGTGTCGTTCGGCGTACTTTCTCCAATCTCATTGAAAAATCTCCTCGATGGGTCTCGTTGGTTGGAGGAAGAGAGAAAGCGAGTCGATACTCACGATTGCCTGCTGATCGACGCCGTTCGGTGGCGGAGGTGGGCTGAAACTGGCTGCCGTTGGTGCCCCCGGTGCCGAAGGATGGGGTCCGCTTGTCGGTGCCGATACCTGGGCTCCACTCGGTGGTGCCTGCTGGCCCGCTCCGCTGTTGTCCTCCTTCACCGGCACAGGCGGGGGTGGTTTTACCTCGCCCGCCGCCCCGGCCGCCCCAACGACGCCCGCGACACCGTTTACCGGTGGTGGGAAGACACCCCCACCGTACGGCGCAGCCATTCCTGTCTGCACCATGTGCTGCAATCGACAAATTCCTCGATTAAAACGTTTATTATTGCTCCTTTGGTTACGGCATTAGGATAACGCCAAAGGATCACGATTAATAGATCTACTCGCGTAAGATCGTCTTTACGCCGTGACCGTCACTCAGACCGACACGAGACTTTTGGCGAGCTTCCATTGGCGCTTACGTTAGAGCTCACGCCTAACAACGAATAAATATCGACGAATAAATATCGCTTTTTTTTTCCTTTTCTTCTTCTTCCACGAGTGGTACGAGAGAAACGCCATATGCCAGAAAATCTTTCACAAAGATATCTGAAAAGGTCCGACCTTTCGCTTTCTCTCTAAATTTCTTTAGGTACATGTACAACGCGACCGCGCCCCGGTTCGTCGTTTCTCTTCTCTCGTTTGCAAATAATGCTCGTACATCGACGTCGACGATCTCGGCTCTTTTCACTTTGCGCTTCTCCCTCGGGAAAGAAGCGTTACGATCGTGCCTGGAAAATCGCTCTTTAAATAGACGCTCTAGCAGGGAAGTACTCGTTGGAATAAATTAGTCGCGATAAATCACCGTAAGGTCGCGAGCTTCCGTGACTTTTTTCTCTCTCTCTCTCCCTCACATTTGCGTATCTCGCGCGTATATAGCTTTGTACTATCCTTTTAATTTTCTCTCTCTCTCTCTCTCTCTCTCTCTCTCTCTCTCTCTCTCTCTCTCTCTCTCTCTCTCTCTCTCGTTATGATCGAAGGTGTATACAGCACGAGGAAATAGAAGAGCAATTTGTTACTTTTGTCAAATGTTCTCGACTGCGCGCGACTACTTTCGGACGTGGATTAACAAGAAGCACGTTCGCCTAAACGAGATTAGAAGGACGACGGACACATATCGTTCGTCTTATATTATCACCGGCTATTCGCTTGGTTGCACACAGAAGAGAAACCGCAGACATTTGCGAGTATGCAAATTGGCATAGAAGGCGAATAAATTTAGAGGGTGGGCTCGGTGCGTTTCGTCGTGACGAGTGAAAAAGGAAGAAAGAGACGAACGTTCCATTTGCAGGGAGCAGCGATGATTTTCGCGTTGCCGTTGTCCCTGCAGCATCCGTGTGCGTCGCGGAATTAAATAATTGAGATGGTTAGCACGCATACGTCACCCTTTCACGCACGCACTGTGCGCGTGTGTGCGCGCCCGCGCGTCACATGAAAAACGACTGGAAAGGCGAAATACGCGATGGCACATTTGCGATTGATCGAGTGCCATCGAAAACTCATTTCGTCGTTTACCTATCGTCGATCGCTCGTAATCGTCGGTAAATTATTCTAGAATTCACGAGTGAAAACAATTTACGAGGAACGTTAACGATCTCGCGCATCCTCCTCCTCGTAATCGGTCTAACGTTGTAGATTTTATTGAAGCGGCCGAACGGGAAGAGCGGATGGTTCGAAAGATTAACAACGGCCACGCTAGTTTTGAATATCTCGGAGCATCTGGCACGCGATAAAACTCGGCGTTTTCGCGGCGGAGCGAGCGATACAAAGGTCGTACGCGACTTTTGTCCTTGACTTACCGCGGATGTACGCATATTCTTTTTCATTTCCTCTCGTTGCCTCGCGATAGAACGAACGATTCGATCTTAGATACGCGACTTTGTCGGGGAACGTAAAAAAAAGAAGATAATAATGGCGTTTGCGAGAAAAAAGAGGAGGTACATATATATATATATATATATATATATATATATATATATCACCGACTCGTTCTCTTGAACAAAGGAGAAGGGGATCGAATAATACGAAATGGTATCAATGGATGGCTCGCTGCCAATGAGTGCCAGCAGAGTCAATGACGACGAATCCTCCTCCATTCGTAGCTGGATCTAACTATGCAGAGGATTCGCTTTCCGAGTGTTCGTTAACGTTAATTATTATCCGTTCCATCTCGATTCGGGGAAGATCGAACGCACGTCGGAGAATCAACGGCCGAGAGCCGAAGAGGGAGGAGGGAAAAACGATCGAATTCAAACGGAAATGAAGAAAATCCATGTTGATCCGTTTATTAAAGTAGTGCCACTTCCAGCGACCCGATTACATTTATTATTCATCATGCTTTGGTTCTTCTACGCAGCATTTATTCGTACCTGTCCGACAACGGATACTCGCTTCGGAGAAACCGAGTATCTCGGTTCGAGTCGAATCGAGCGAGAAGGAGCTATTCAATTCTTTTTCTTCATCTTTTCTTCCTCTTTTACGAATCCTTTTACGAATCCCCCGGAGCGTGGACGTTCTTTCGTGTATTTACGGGGTTAAGAGGAACAGAAAAAGAAAAGTCCGCCCACACGAAAAGCCGTGTAAAAATAGACGAAAAGATATCCAATTATTTCTTCCCGGCGGAAGGCTAGATACTTTTTCTTTTCTCTTCGACTAAGACAAGAGAAAAGAAAGTATAAGGGGGCGGGGGTAAAAAGAAGCAAAACCGCCGTATCGAAAATCGTCGAGAAATTAATTTGACGTAAATTGGTCTTATCTTACGAGGCTGTGCCTCAATTCAACCGTTCCAACGGAAAGGGAATTTTGCGAAACGGTACCAACGATAATTCACCCGATTACGCGAATAGCCTAGTCGTTTAACGGTCCTCTCGGCCACGAACGATTATCGCAATTTCGTCGTCGAGATCCTCATAAATTCGCTCGGTAAAAAGAAAAGAGACATGACGACGACGACGACGACGACGACGACGACGACGGTTTCCTTCCGGGGCGAGGGAGCGCGCACGAGAGAAGAAACGTCGACGTAATAAGAGATTTTGAAGCCGAGCCAACGGAAAAACCGACAACTATTAATAACTCTCCTAATATGAAATCATTCGATCTTAATCATGGTCTCGTACGGACCGAGTTTTCCCAATAGAATTTAAAGGAAATTAATATCGTCGGCTCTAAGGGAAAGCGAACGATTTATCGAGATCGAACGAGGAGCGAACGGTCTTTTAGCTCGTTATTACTTATGACGAATCCGAGCAATTTTTGTTCCCGTCCCGTATATGCCCTTTTTTTTGTTTTTTTTTTACTTTTCGTCCGTTTCTCCCATTGCTAAAGAAGAGAAGGGCTCTTTGAAAACGATTCCGAGACGCCAGCTTACCCGGTTCGAGTCCCGTAGCCCCGTTAGCTCCCCCTTATTACGAAGGGATTACCCTCGTCCAGCAGCCCTCGATCGCAGGATCATTACTCTCGCTTCTACGGGCGTCTAACCGCTCCGACTCTTTCTTATCTTTTCGCTTTTCCCGTAAAATAATAATAATAATAATAATAATAATGATAATAATAATAATAATATATAAGGAGAATTTAAAGCGTTACAGTCCGACGCTCTTGTTCCTTCTAACCGACTGCTCGCGCGCGGATAGAAAGAAGAGCCCCGAAGTTTTATTTGTCCAAAGGCTCCTTTTCGCAGGACCGTTAGTACGAAGCGGTGGAACGAAGGGATCGTAGACGGATTTTGGCACGGAGCCATCCTCTCGGGCACAAAGGCCCACGCTACTCGAACCGTTTCTGCCTGCCTGCGAGGGGTCATAAAGGCTGCTGCCTTCTTTCCCCCTACCAATTCGTACTATCCAAGCTACTCTATAGCGACCGTAACCTCCAAAACGTGCACCATCCTTCGAAGCATTCGAGAAATTCTTTCCTAGTCGAATTTGGATGCTTCGTTGCGCGCGTCTCGTCGACTTTCACTACCAACCTTGTGTCTAAAGCCGATCGAAACCGATCTTGCGGGTCGCCCTGAAAAACCGCAGCCTGTCATTCGGTCGGTCGAATCGAGATATGAAATATTACTCGTTCCGTCCTATCGCCTCTATACGCGTATACGCATCGTAGAGATATATGTCTATTTGCGTAGACGAGGCTTGATACCTTACAATTTGCAAAACCTTACGATCAAAGGAAAACGCTTTGACGACGCGACTTCTAGGCGGCTTCTAAGCTGGGAAAAAAGAAAAAAAAAAAGAAAAAAGAAAAGAAAAAAAGAAATACGCGCGCACGATCGCGTTCCTTCTCTAGATGGTATACACCACGGAGACGCCTACCGTCTAGCGGCCACGACGCGCTAGCCGCCATGGATTAATGTGTGTAGACTCGCGATGCGTGTCGTGACGTCACTTCCGGCCAATCAAAAACCATCAACGCTACGATCGCGACGGCAGCATCGAGCCCCGTTGTTGGCGGTGGCGGCGGCGACTAGCCGGCGACATCGACATCGACATCGACACCGACGACGACGACGACGACGACGACGACGACGACGACGACGACGACGACGATAATGATGATCGCGCTAACGTTCACCATAGCGACGCGTTAATTCGTCGAATTTCCATTCTTCGAGGCTTCATTGCATCGTTACGTTATACCAGAGAAAAACAAATATTAGAAAATTCTCGTTCGACGTTTTAAACGTTCTTAAAAATAATGAAGACCGCCGTCCTATCGAAATTTATCGAAAGTACAAAAACAATCTCGGTCGTGCGGGCTTAATCGGTCTATCATTAAAGATCGTTGAAGAGAAAAAGAAATTTAAAGTTGAAATAAAAAGACCTACTGTCGAGGCAGATCCGAGCGCTTCTGACGTCGTTACACCCAATTAGTATCGTTAACGGCCTTCAGGAATTATCGAGTACGAACGATGCGCTAAGAGTTTTCTGTTTTTCTGGCTGGGAAAGATGTAGACGCGATCCAGACGCAACCACAAAAGGGGAGATAGACAAAGCATCGGGGGAAAAAAGAAAAAGAATTGGAAAGAAGTCGAACATGGTGGAGAGGAGAATGCCAAGAGGCGCTCTCTCTCTCTCTCTCTCTCTCTCTCTCTCTCTCTCTCTCTCTCTACTCGAGACGTCGAGCATGGCAGTCGTCGACGACAAAAGTTTGAATTATTCATAGACGACGCGCGGCTTCCGATTGGTCCTTAGTTCAGGAGAAATTCATCGCGCGCATGCGCCCCGCTCGAAGCATTTTAATGACTTACGCTTATTCCGTGCGCGTGGCGTGGATCGAGGCGATCCCGCATATGAGACAAAAAAATCGTGCAAATCTGTTGAAAGATATGATCGACGATCGGTAGAAACGGCATCTATCGCTAATGAAATCTTTTCAATGGAGGATACTCTCTCTCTCTCTCTCTCTCTCTGTCTTTGCGCGTAGCAAATCGAAAATTGTTTCCGCCCGCAGGCAGATGGTACGAAGCGCGGGGAGAGATGAAGAAAAGTTTCGTTCGAAAGAGATCCGTAGGTGGTAGAGTTGCGCGTTTCGAGCGAGGAAATTGGAGCCGCGCGTTTTCCCACAGCGCCACGAACCAGCCTCGCAATGAGATTCGAGCGAAGCTTCGATTACACGAAACGATCTCGAAATCGATCTCTACCGAGTCGGACCCGATTTCTGATTTCGCACCGACCCGAGACGCTTTGAAGAAAAATCAATGCTTCCTTCGTTTAGCTTTTACTCGCGTCCCAATGAAATTCGAGTAAATCGTGGTCGTATCGATTTCAAAAAGAGAAATAATGTAAAAGAAAAAGAAAAAAAAAGAGTGGGAGGGGGAAAGAAAAGCTGCGTCCATGGAAAAATAATCGAATATACGATCGCGTCGTTATCTTCATCCTCTTTGTTCTCCTATAATTTCGACGATTTCAAGGTTCCAAATGGTAAAAACCTCGTTGTCGTTTCTTTTCTTTCCGATAGAAGGAGGCACGCGGGCAAGAGATAAGAGAGGGCTGTAAGCTAAGAAGACTACACAAAGCCACGAAACGATTTTATCAATGAACCTTTGAGTCGAGGCTCGTTGATATAATCGCCGATGCCAGAGCGAGAGAGAGCGAGAGAGAGAGAGAGAGAGAGATACGACGTATACGTGCGTTTACGTCGCCGACAGCTATTCGGAATGCGCGCTGTCGAGAAGAGAGCGTGCAAACCATGCACCGGGTGTGTCGTCGTCGTTACGACGTAGTACGTGCATGACAATTTCTTCGAAGGTACGTGCAACCACGCAAGACGCTATCTCCGGAGCAGTCTCGTCTTAGACGAGCGTCTAAACGAAACAACTTTTACAATTGATATCTCCAAAATGGATAATAACGTCACCCATTAAAACACTCGCCTTCTCGTCTTTAGGAAAGAGGTCGATCGATGTTTTAGAGATACGACGAGCCCCGTTAATAACGTCGATCGATAGCATTAACCGGGATATTGAAAGATTCGAGACGTCCCTCTCTCCGCCGGTCGATTAATATAATAACGCGATTCATGCTGATGTGCTCGGACCACGGAAATCCGCGTTCTTCGATTATTTCAGATTTCGATGTCGTGTACTAACTCACTCCCGTTCCGTCGATATTCCAGCGAGATAAGACGAATTAGTAAAAAATCATCGATTCGATAAAAATCCGTTTGGGAAAACAAAGGGAGCTTCTTCGCGCTACGACGATAATAAAAATATTCTTGGCTCGAGATTAGGCGGTCTTCTTGCCCAAATAGCTCGATCGACGTTTAACGCGCGCCGTTATCTAGCGTCGTCGGCTCTTTTATCGCTTCGCGTGATCGCGACGACTTGCGAGGAATATGACACACGAAGTCGAACTTTCTTTCGTAATTCCGTACGGGCGTTGTTCGGCTTCGAAGAAGCTCTTCGAGACGCGCGATTCGTCGATATCTTTTTCTCCTTTATCTCAAGCGGGAGCAAAGGATCGCGCGGCGTCTATACCTACTACCTACACACGTAGTCGTCTACGATCGTAAATAACATTTAATATCAGTAAATCTTAGTGGGGCCATTCGGCTCCGAATAGACACGTAACGCAGACGTATTTTCGAAAGACGTCGATTTCCCGAATGATCGAAAGAAAAAATTGTGGAGAGAGAAAGTACGCGCTTGCAGCGGAGATAACCTTTGAAACGACCCCGCCTCGTGTTATCGTCGACCGTTATCGACGTCAGGCTTCGCTTTTTTAAAACGTTCTCTCACCCCCCCGTGCTCCGCTCTCGATAGAAATAATACGATTCCGAGAGGGGAGTCGAGAGAGAGAAAGAGAGAGAGGATCGATACTCGGAAGCAGGCTCGGAGAAGAGGAGAAAAGTGCGCGTTCGCGCGCTCCGAAGGAAAATAATAAAAGGATCCCGTCATTTTTCTCGACTCTTTAACACGATCTTCGATAGGAGAAAAGTTCCTCGGCGTGCAAGGATATCGCGTAGAAAAGTAAAGATTTGATTTCGAGGAAAGGTGGTGGTGGTGGTGGCGGCCGAGTCGAGTAGGAGAGCCAAGCCCAGGGAAAGAGGGTGCGCGCCAGGGACGGATGCGTGGGTGGTCCTGGATATGACTCTGAGAGAAGCTGCGACTAGCCCGGTCCGATCGATATCTGCACCGCAGTGCCGCGGCGCCCTCGACTACGTAGAGCAGTACCGACTCTGCTCCGAGATAATCTTCTTCTTCTCCTCGAGAAGTTCTAAGAAGAACTGCTGGTACCAGCACGCTAGGGGAGAAGCCAATGAAAATAAAGGACCGACGAAAAGGAACGTATCGTCGATATTGCCGAACCACCGAAAGGACACACCATCAAGTCGACTTGATTTCGAGTCGAACCAAGGGAAAAGGAATTTGCCCGTTTCGCTCCATCCTCCCATCTTTCTCTCTGACTCAACTATGACTCATTCACATCTATTTACGAGCGAGCTCTACAAATATTTACGTAGGTGGTAGACTCGTATTCCTCAAGACTCCTGCTACTTTGTTAAGCGCGGCCGAAATTACGCGTACGCAACCCCTTAGATCGTTTGCAGTTTGCATGGAAAAAGAGAGAAAATTTTTCCTTCTTAATCCGTAAAGAGACACTCCCCTCCCGCGCGAAAAGAAGAGTCGTTCGTTGTCTTTCTTAAATACTACTTGAAAATCAGGCCGAGACGTTTGGTCTCTCTCGCCTCGGAAAAGTACGGAAGCAGTGCAGAGAGAGTGAGAGAGGGGGCGCAAAAGAACGCTCGTTTATCGCGCGAGACGAGACAAAGAGCTTGGTATTTTCTAAAGAGAGTTCATTGACAGTCGTCAAACAGAAGGGGAAGCGCGATCTCGAAGGCTCGAACAAAAGCCTCCCGCAATCGTTATCTCGGCACTTATCGCACAAACAGCTGTTCGATGGAGCTCTACCATGAAAAGGATCTTTGACGTATCGCGACGTTGGCCCGGAACTAATTCCAATGAACGGACGAAAAAATAGCCGTGGTAAAAGTATTTAGCCGCTATCGAATCTGCGCGTAGAAAAATCGATCGGGATCGGTGGCAGCGCGCGGGAAGAACTCGTAAGAGGGCTTCGAAGGGTGGCGGGGAGGAGAGAGAGGGGACCGATTTACGAGGCGACTTACGAGCCGTACTTTGACGTTCGCGTGCGAGCTAGAGCATAAATATGGACGTAAATACGAAGATGCGGTTGAACGAGGAGGATGAGAAATATCGAGCGAGCGATCGTTAAGAGAGAAACGTTCGTTACGCAACCACGGCCAAGATTGTCGAGGATCAATCTCGCGGACGTTCCAAGAAATGAAAACTCGGTCCGATCGACCGATCGATCCTATAACCGAAGGGTTGTTAGTCGAAACGACGAGCTATTTCATTTTCAAGGAGAAATTTTGTCGATTCCTCCGAAAATTCTTGCTATTGTATCATTCCGTTAAGGGCACGACCGAGCATCTTTTCTAAAATAAACGGCAATACGTAGAAAGGGAAAAAGATCGGGGTCTCCAAGGGCTTAGAGAAGCAAGAAGAGCCGGACAAAAACAAACAAGGAAGAACCCCGTCGCGTCGTTGCTGCCAATTCTAAGAGAGAAAGCACGTTCCGTTGCACGCTCGCTGCGCTCTCTTCCTGCGCTCTCTCTCTCTCTCTCTCTCTCTCTCTCTCTCTCTCTCTCTCTCTCTCTCTCTCTCGCTGCACCGACCGACCGACAAAATTTCATACGACCGAACCAGTTTGGCCCGATTCAGGTAGTCGCCTCGCTATTTGAATAGCCGCGTCGTCCTCGAACGAATTAGAAATTCTTACGATGAGAAAGTGTTATACGTTTCGTCGAGGATTAAGCGCTAAACAAGATTTTTTCGCACTGATCAAAGGCAATTTATGCGATCAAAGTGACCGAGCCAATTAATTATTTACCCTCCCGTCTTTATTTTTCTCATCGATCGTTATATACGTTATACCCATATTTTTGTCTTTTGCCTCGTTTTCACGTCGAACCTCGCGCGTCCTCTACTTACGCGTAGGACACGCGCGTTCCTCTTCATCGTCTTCTTCCTTTTCTTTTTACGCGCATCTTAGTATCTTAGGCCAATAACGAGACGACCCAAAACGTCGATGATAAACTTTTTATCGTGCCTGCCGGAACTACGTCGGACGAAAAAAATTACGTTTTTATTATTCCTATAACGTCCGGCGTATTTTTCGATCGGCTCTCGACGTTCTCGAAAAGCGTGCATTATCTATCTGGAAGGAGCACGTTCCAAGAAGCAGATCTTTTTCTCTCCCCCTCTTTCCGTCCTCGTATACGAAGAAAGATCTCTCTCTATTCCTTAAATAAACTCTCGTGGAATTCACGATGCGTCCTATAGCCTCGAAGGCATGCTAGTCGCCGAGGCGTCCCTCTGTCCGCGACCACGAAAGCGAGACTATCGCTGCCCCCTCCCCCATCTATGGCCTGTACGTCTCTCTCTCTCTCTCTCTCTCTCTCTAGATCGCCTGCTTTTAACCTCTAACGAGACCCCTTTGTTGAGAAAAAGGATACGTCGTCTTCTGCTCGTCGACGAAACGAAATGCATGTGTTTACCAATGCTAACGCGCAAATATATCATGTCAATGAAATAAACAAAAAGAGAGAATAAAAACAAACTCGAACGAATTAAAAAGAAGATATACACGTGACGATGGAACAATGTGCGTTCTTTTTTTACAAAGTCGTTTATTTTTCTCTTTTTCTTTTCTCATTTCCGCTAATAAACTCGAAAGAAAAAGTAAAACGCGATTCGACCGTGGAATACGACTTGTACGCTCGGAGCGCCATCTATCGAACCGACGCCTTGCGAGGAGAGAGCACGTCGCGCCGAGAGGCCGGCGCTCTCTCTCTCGCTCTCTCTCTCTCTCTCTCTCTCTCTCTCTCTCTCTCTCTCTCTCTCTCTCTGTTTCTCTCGGTCTCGCAATGTCTCTCTATAATCCATCCAGCGTCTATTCGACGCGAAGCGAGACGTAGGATTAAAAGCGCGTGAAAAATTTGATCGATTCGAAGGTGAAAGGAGGGAAGGAAAAAAGATAATGATCGCTCACTTACAGGGTAGTACATCCCTTGCGGAGGAAGGAAGAACGCCCCAGAGCCCCACAGTTTGAGGCCGTTTTGCTCCACCGTTGTGCGAAAAAAAATCCGTCACTGGTTACCTCCGGCCCTCCGTCTCCCGTTCTCACCCACCTTCCACTTTCCTCTCTCTTTTACTCTCGATCAGTTTCTATCAATTACTTTTTCTCGAATCGCTTTGCGGATCTCTCCTCTTCCTCCAGCGCCTTCACAAGAAAGCGTAGCCACGTAAATGGCAAGAATCTTTTTTCGCCGTGAATCTTGTTATGGGTTTGCCTTGTGAAAAATAACACCAAAACACTCTAAAGTATCTCGGCCGAGAGAACGACACGGCGGCGTCGTCGAGAGACAAAGTGCGATGCGCTCTCTCTTTCCTCCCCCTCTCTCGCTCTCGCTCTCTCTCTCTCTCTCTCTCTCTCTCTCTCTCTCTCTCTCACGCTCCAAACTCTCGCGCACGCACTGGGGCGCGCGCGCGCGCGCCAAGGCGATTTCTCGAACGCACCAACAACCGCGTACGGCCGAGGAGGAATCGACGACGAAGATGAACGCGCGATCCGCTTTGTAAACGATCGAGAAACGCTGCCAACGATTCCTTTCTTCTTCCTCGTCTTGATTCGTCAAATTTGCGCTCTCTCTCTCTCTCTTACTCGTTTTATCGCTCGTCCGTACAAACTCGTCAACGACCGTCACCGTGCGTGGTGGCTCTACGACTGACTCCCTCGCGCATCCATTCGTCGCCATCGATGCGCTTAGCGCCACCTACTTCTACCGTCTACTGACTACCGCACCGCCTACCGTCAGCCAAAGGAACCTGCCAACGCGCTTCCATCCGCGTTACGAATATACCCGGTGCTCGGTGAATTCGCGATATTTGATAGGTATAGCGATGATTGTATCGTATCGACGTGTCAGGGATTATATCGAAACGAATTTCATGAGATTCTTCGTTTCCAACGTTTTTCCATAAATTTTCGATACGAATATGAAAATGAAGCGGTTTTTTTTTTAAAAGAGTGTCGCGTGGCATTAAAAAGTTTAACACGTTCGAGAGAGAGAGAGGGTGAAAAACGAGCGACTACTAAAAAATAGATATCAAAGGTATCTCGAGAAGTTAATCGATACGATCGCGATACATTCTCCAGTTTGAGAATCGTTAACGACGCGACTCGGGGTGCACCGTGTATTTTTAGAAGCACAGCTATACCGGACGGATCCTTGTACGTCGGAGCTTGCAGCTGCGACGCACATGCGCCCGCTCTCGCCGGCGAACCCTACGCGTCGTGCGCTACGTGCACCTCGTGCGCGCGACGCCATTTCGAATCCTGTCTTCTCCTCGCTCGCACCGTTCTGACACTATAAATGTTTTATGCCCCCTACTTCGGCCCCGAGGGTCAAAGAGAGAGAGAGAGAGAGAGAGAGAGAGAGAGAGAGAGAGAGAGAAAGGGCCGAGCGGGGAGGATCAATTTATCGACCGTCGGAGGAGAGAGATACAAACTCCTTCAACGTGGATGCTGCGATCGACCGTCTTTTCGTCTCAACCTGCTATCCGATCTATCCGCATTCGTTGATATATTATTTAAACCATTGTTTCTATGCTTTCCTCTCTCATCAAAAATAGAATTAATTTTATATCGTTGCTGCGTGATCGATCTCAAAGGCTTCTGAACCTGAGCTGGAGAGAGAGAAAGAACCAACTTATATCCTCCGAATGTTAAAATATTTATATAAACGGATCGAAATACATAGAATTAGAATTGATCTTTGTAAATACTCGTCAGCTCCGAATAAACGTCGATTACGCTTTGAAGATATACGTAACATTCCTCCGACCACGAAGCATCGACAAAGTTGTTAACGCAACTTGAAAGCTCTTCCCCCTGCCTTCAACGAAGGGGAAATACTAAAGTGGCGTCTCCATGACAACTACGAGGGAGTATCGAGTCGAGTGCAGAATCAACTACCGATCTCTGACACCATTGAAAACTGTCGTCTAGTTTTCTGCTTGGGACGAAAAATAATCTTTCGATTTTAATATCTCGTAGAGTTGTGTACGAAAGGATACCTTCCAAGTAAAGACAGAAGAATGAGAGTTTTTATTCCGATCGACGTCACGAGAACGAAATATATACATGCAATATATATATACACGCTCTATATATATACATATACATATACATATATATATATATATATATGCATATATGTATACGTAGGTATATTGGGGGGATGCGAGAGAGTATGCGATTTTATTCCGAGTAAAGTTAAAGGTTGCGTCCCGAGGCGCGATAGAAATAAAGTACGAACGAGTGGCACTCGATGACGAGAGCTGCCGCCTGGATTCTCGAAAGTCCGTTCTCTCTTCGGCTTCGGTCCGAAAGAAGAAACGCGTACTAAATATATCCTCGAGCACGATCGTAATTTTCACCGACTCTTTCTCTCTCTCTCTCTCTCTCTCTCACACATACTCGTTCTCTCCGTCTTTCGTCACCAATCCGACTAGTACCTTCGAAAGTGTCTTCTTCGTATATCGATATTTCCTATAAACTTAATAGTTTATTCAAATCAAAAAGATATTAGCAACCATAAATGGTGCAAGTATCGTATTCGGGAGTGGAACGAGTAACACTCTGAATGGTATTTAATAAGCATCTTAAAATAGGAGGAATAGCCTGCCATCTTTCCGTTTGGTGCCTTCGAAGAGATTACGCCACGTCACGCGTTTTTTTTTTCTTCTTTTCTCTTTACCAACCATATCCAAAGTTTGTCTATTTCTCTAAGGATACGTATACAGTGTACAGCCTCCGGAGGAGAGACTTTACACGCGCATAAACATTTCGTCGTCGATTTTAAACGTTGCTCGAACGTGCTCTAAACTTTCGACTTCCGCGCGCGCGCGCGCCTTTCGCGCGTTTCTCTCTTCTATAAACACGAAAGAGAAATCTTTCGATCTCTTTGAGAAATTCTTAGAATCGTATTCCTTTAATTTTCCAATCGTAAAAACATCATCTTCTCAGAACGCTACGAATTTCGACTCTCTTCGATGTTATTTCAATGACACGCTATTACGATCATTCTATTTATTACTTTCGATAGCGTATCTATGATAAATAAAAGCAGATATCTGCATAAGCGACGGACGAACTTGTCCGAGGCGCAAAGAGAAAACTGCTGTATCGACGTAGACGATACCGACCAACGATACACGTGCCTTTCTAGTTGATCGTATAATTAATCGTATAGTTGATCGTATAATAGGAGATGACATTTATCGCGCTGATCCAACGCTTTCACGTTTCGTACAAAACAAAATCTCTAGTATTAAAGAATAGCTCATTTTATTGTTCATTCGAACGTTGATAAGACAGAACATCAGATGTCGCCGGTAAGGTAGGAATTCTATCGATCTTCCTCTCGTCGTCTACGTGCGTTCTTTCTTTTCAAGCAATTTCTAATTTCTACGTACAACGAATTCGATCGAATTAGATCGAAACTTTGTTCAAACGTACAGGATACCGATGTATGATCGACACCGACGCGAGATGGCGCTATAACGCCTTTTAATTTACAAAGGATTAAAACGAATGAAAAAAGGAAAAGGCGACGAAAACGTAAAAGAAAATGGCCTCTTTACAGTTTACACGAGTTTTAGATATGTTTAAAAGCTATTTTACATGAGCGAAATGAATCGACGAAAGATTCGTTCGATCGTGTCGAATCGATATAGAAAGAGAGGAAACTCTTCGGAAAAGCTTCATTGGCGTAAGGAGACGTATCATGCGTACGTAATGCGATGAAAAGTAAAGGAGGATCGGTAGTCGCACGTAGTGACAACGTAACGCATTTGATCGAAGAATCGACCCTTATAATACGTTCGAATCGCTAATTTTGCGATATTTATCGTACCAATCCTGAAGTAGCCGAGGGCGCCTCGGCTATTCGTTACGATGAATGTCGAAATGACGATCGGGACGTTTCTTTCTTTCAAGTAGATGAAACAAACCTACCCATATTTCCCAATTTAGCTGCTCCCATTCATAGTTGAGGCAAAAGTTGATTCTTATATTACGCAAATGTACTCTTCGAAGGTTCTCTTCGATGAATTTTCTGCTGCAAGCATCGGAGATACGACGAGACGAACGCATGGCGCCAGAAAACGGTCCTACGAATCACTTTCGAACGTATTTTTTAGGCGCGCTTCGTAGAACGTCCGACGATGCTGACATCTCGCGATTGCAAGTTTTCTCTTTACGAAGAGAATCGAGGTCGATAAATCTACACCGGCATAATAGATTTATCTGCTCCGTCGATCGATGTCGCTGCTAGCTTCGTCTCGAAAAAAAAGAAAATTCAACGATAATAGAGCGTCGTCGAATCCAAGCATCGAATTAATATCGTAAAATATTCAATCACTTTTAAGTAGAACCATGGCCGGTGAGCGCTTATTCGTCCCAAATAATAATATTTATTCGGACTTTTATCGGTATCGTCGAATAAATCGCGCTAGACTTGATCGCACATTACAACTTTGAAATTGGATTGGCCTCGAGCGCGCTGCAAATTTACGATCAAACGTGCACGAATACGAGTGCGTTGCGCGAATATGTTGCACGGAGAGAAACGAAAGTTATTCTCATTATTTTCCCTTTGAATAAATAAAACCGTCATATCGCGTAGCGAGTGTTTCGGCAGGCAGGCGCCGGGGGGGCAGAGAGAGAGAGAGAGAGAGAGAGAGAGAGAGAGAGAGAGAGCATTGCGCAGCAATAGAAAACCACCAAGCATTTTTTTCTTTTTCATTAAATTCCTTCGTTACGGCACTTGCGTTTTCGCGGCTACCGCATAAATTCTTGCATGAAAACGCCATGCAAATGTAAGTATAGAATAAAAGTTCATTGTTCCTGGACTAGTTTCGCCGATTTTTCGTCGTTTCTCTTTACGTCCGAGCTTCGAGCGGAACGACGAATTTATCAATCGACGCACGTCTAAAAAGAATGACGTCTATCTTTTCTAATCGCACCGTATTAATTCAGTTTCTTCCTCGCGAAACTCGATCTTTTCACGACATATTCGCCATACTTCGCAGAGGGACTCCGTTTCAATTCGAAGGAAATATCGCGAATCGTTCGATGGGCAAAAGGGAAAATGATATTATGATTCCATTTCACGTTACTTCCGTTCGGGTTCTTGCGGGGATCATTGAAACATCCCACGTTATTAATTCTGTCGTTTGCGTTAAAAGAGAAGAGAAGATTTTTCAGCGAGTTCTCAATGCATTTCCCAGGGGTTTATTCTCTCTTTCTCTCCCACTCGAGTTCTTCCAGACTCTTTATTTTTTCGCCCTTTCGCACCGGATATATCCCGCCGCATATCCTCGATTCTAATTCAATAGCACGATTTTCTCTGAGGAAATCTTTAACCATGGAATAGCGCGTCATAGGATAGCGTAACATACGCGTAACCTAACCTAACCGAGGGTCTGGAAAAACTTTAAAGTTGAAACGACAAGCGATAAGCAGAAGAATAAGGGAAGAAATAAAAAAGAAATGCGTTTGTCTTCTCTCGAAAGAGGAGTAATGCGTAAAGTCCGTACTAAATAAGAAAAAACGCGTATTAGGTACGCTACGTGCATATACATACGTATATATCGCCTGTACCTACGTTTATCGGTATTCGAGCCGCTCGGCTCGAATGTCTGCGGTAAAAACCGTGGGATGAATTATGCATGACGTCGTAAAATATCAACGCATTATCGTCCGGTTTATATCGGAGATAGGAAAAATTCAAGAAAACTCACGAAACTTGTGTCTTCTCTTACAAATCGAAGCTCTCTCTTTTCTTTTTTTCTTTTTTCTGTTTTTTTTTTTTTTTTCCCTTTTTTGGCCGCTCTCTTTGGACTCTCCGAAGGCGTTTCTTCGAAACGAATGAAATGAAAATGTGGCTTCCGCGTAAGTATCTTTCCGGCCGCGGCGCTGCTAATTTCATTAAATTAAATCGCGGCCTCGTGCAGGAGGATCGATACGAAGGCGTTCCTTGGCGGTCCGAAAAATATTCCGAAAATGTAATATTCCGCGAGAAGCGAGATTACGACTCACGCGCGGCTTTCTCGATGAGAATAATCGAACGACCACTCTGTTTCCATGGGAAATTTTCGGTCCTCGTTTGATAGATGAAACTACTTCTTGCCGAGTTTTTAAAGGATCCAGAGAAGAGCATTATTTTTCGGTAATACTTTCCCTAGCGGGAAACGTAAGAGGATCGAGTCTTCCATTGCAGTCGTTCTGGATCCGATACTTCTTACAGATGCTACCTCGCTACCGTACTATCCTACTACCTTCTTACTCTTTTACCTTTTTCCTTCTCGATTACATTCATCCTTTTAGCCTCCTCGAGAGAAACTCGGCAAACTCGAATTTCTACTCGTTGATTCGTCCTCGTCAATGTTCCCCGATGCATCGAAATCCATTTAATGGAGTTCGAGGTTCATTTTATTTCGAAGCGAAAGAGAGACTAATCTTTTTATTTTTCTGGTATCGGTCTCGTGCGATCGATACGCGATCGACTCCAGTTCGCGCGCGCGCGCGCGCGCGCCAACATATTTTCTCCTGAACGTACATACGATCTCCACGGAATATGGGATTAATGTAAAATTACTCACAACGAGCAGCGGTATCCGGTGAGGCGTGTTGACGCGCTGGATAAGCCTGGAAAATAAAATATGATCTTTTTATACTTTATCTATCTTCGACGACTCGCGATCCAAGCGTCGTTAAGAATTACCAAGTAATTCGCATAGGAAGGAGAGGAAGGGAGAAAAAAAAATCGATTCGTTTCAGCTTTTGTCCGGGTTATTCGCGCCGTTTCGATCAACGCCGACGGCAGAGGCGACGAGGAGCCGCTTTCGATAAGCCGCTCGATCGACCGGAAGCGATAACCGGATGCATCCTTATCGTTCTTTCGCGATCGCTCGGCGAGCTTTCATTGTCCTACCATCCTCTCCGTTTGATCCTCCCCTTTTCATCTCTCTCTCTCTCTCTCTCTCTCTCTCTCATAATATAGTCACCCGCAAACCTATCATCGATCGGACCCCTATCGTTCGATTTAAAGTGTATCCCGAGGATCTCTCTTTCGCTCGATTTCTCCATTTTCGCTTTTACCTTTTACGTAGGATCGCAATTTTTGCGTAGTATTCGAAAACGCGCACTTAACGCGAGAATTTATTATGTCCATAGCAGCGTGCAAAATTTCCCAAGGACTTTTCAAAAAAGTAAGGCTAAAAGCGTAAAACGCGAGCAGAAATGGCCCGATATGTAACTTGCGATTCTTTCGTACATATTATTTACCATTCCGGTATTACATTCGTTGAAAAACGTTCGGGTAATATTTGCGCGAGTAAAAAGTGCAAATATATCGGCGCTTTTTGCTTTCTACAGCGTCTACATACGTGCAGAATACTTTACTGGAAGGAAATATATACAAACGTATCGATGTTATCGTTGAGACGACCTTCTTATTTTCCTCGCCATACGAGAAAAACGCTCTATAATCTGTCTCGATGGCGAGTCAACTCGATCTAGTCGGGTCATTGCTTCCACTTTAATTCCTTTATTAAACGTGCGAGACTCCGCGAAAAGTAGAGCAGAGATCGTGATCCTAGCAAAAGCTCCTTTCTCCTTTTCGAGTCTTCCCTTAGAGTCTCCCGATTCTAATCGCGAGATTATATTTCCGCTCCTTCGATTTTCTCCGTTAACTTTCGAGTAAAATTGGACGAGCAAAGGACGTATAAATCATCAGATTCTACACTTCTATAGGAAGTTCTCAAAGCAAAATTAAACCGAGGAGATAGTTACCTTTCCTACGAATCCTACGGAAATTGTTCGAAAAGAATTACATCTTTCATCGCGAACGCGAAATCCAAGGAGAGCTTTGGCGAGCGACCTCGTCTCTCTGCCTTCTATCGGACAAGTGTCGTCAAGTTTTTAAAAACGTCCAGGGATAACTTTTACCGACGAAATTGCATTTATCGAGTAAACAATGCGTGAGACGTCGGAACGGTCAAGCTCCAATTTGGTTGGCTAAAATGATGCGAATACTGGTAAGCTTAATACTCTTTTTCCGGTGATTAACGTGGAAAAAAAAAAAAGGAAAAATATAATACGGACAACCAATCTCGCGGGAGAACCAGATACGCGCAACCGACGAATAAATTCTTTCGTAAACCGCGAAAATACCGATTACATGTTTTCAACCGCAAGCCTCTAATTATTATATAATTGTTATTCCAGAGGAGCCCCAAGCGAAAGCTTCAAGAGGAAAAAAGAGAGGAGGGAGGGGAAGAGAGGGAGGGAGGGAGGGAGAGAGAGAGAGAGAGAGAGAGAGAGCGCGCGATTAGCCAAGCGGGACACGCGATCGTGCTCTTCGTCGCGGCGGTTTATACCTTAAATAATAAAGGCGAGGACAGGTAGCAGAACGCTCGCTTTACACGCCAACGACCCCATGATGTGGTCTCCTTGACCAGGATAGCCTCGGATAAACAAAGGAGGATAAATGAGAGGATTCCTATTTCCCTATAAAAAATATTTTACAAACTTTTCGTAGGAGCACGATCGAAAGGACGAAAATATCGTCAGCTCTCGGATCCTTCGAGCGTGAAAATATTCGCAAAATAATCGGTGCGGAAAGATAAAACTTTTTCAAACGAGTCTCTCGGTAGCGACGTCGGTAGTGTGCGTTACTTATCGCATTCGCGTAATTTACCCGTGAGAAGGAATATCGTCGTTTCTCTTTCTTCTCCACCAAAGTATTCCAGGGTGCCGTTCAACGGCGAACGGAAGAAGAGTGTGGCTTGCGTTTTCGAGGAAAGACACCGCCGAGATATTTTCTCTTCCTCCTCCTCGGGGAGAAAGAGAGAGAGAGCGCACGCGATACTGGATTTCTCGGAGAAAAATCCGTAAACCGGGAAATACGACCGAGCCGAGAAATAAATAACGAAGGAGCCATCCTCCTCCTCTTTTCAGCCCTTTCTCTTGTCTCTTTTCCAAGAACATCTTGGTCGACGCAGATCCCTCCCTCCTACGCGAAAAGAACATTCCGAGATTTCAATCCTTTTGGACCGATCTCACGAGACGAAAAGAACTCGGAGACTCGCCGTTTCTATATAATAAAGCAACGCGAGTAAATTCCTTTGGTAAGAGGTAAAGCGAGGTAGAAACCGAGCGAAATCAAAAGAAAAAGCGAAGGAAGCGAACTTTGTCTTCCTTCGACCCTTTCGCGATGCTCGTTCGCGCGCACCGCAAAATCGTTTCTTCTCGTCTAGAGCGAAAGCAACTCTAGTAGACTTTATCGAAATGCCGCTCGACGCGAGCCGCTTCACCCTTCTCTTTCTTCCTCTTCCGCTTTCGACAAGCTGGGATTAAACGTCGAGTATGGAGGGGATATAAATTCGAATAGAGGGATTCCCGGGGGATGGGGGGGGGGGGGGAAACCTGACGAAACGACGAGAAAACTGAGCCTTTACGAAATGTCGCGTGTACTAATTCGCGCGTCGCAGGAGAAGGCTACGAAAGGAAGAGCCAAAGAAAGACTTATTCCATTGTTCTCGCGATACCGGACAAAAATGTTCTTTCCGAGACGATCGTGTAAATCTCGAGTAACGTTGATGAAGAATGTGAAAGGCACGAACGTTCTTTTTATCTTGGTGTATTATGTATTATTCGATTGAATATTATTCGATCGCGCTTTTTCCCCACAAAATACGTACGTGCAAATACGTACGTGCTCTTGGTTCTCGCAATAACCATTAAACTTCTCGGACGTAGTAGAAGAGTAGTGAAAGAGGAAAAAAGTAAAAAATTGTCAGGTCGTACGAGTTTTTTCAACGGGTTTAAGAGCGAAGAGGCGTCTTCTCGCGAATAAGTTCTTCGATATCTTAAGGGCCGAAAAGGAGAAAGAACTTGGTCGATGTATCTTTTCGAGTACTCGAGAGAGATCCGTTTTCTTGCGTCCATTTGTTCTTCTGGAACGAGCTTCTTAGCCCATCTCTTCAAGTCCGATCTCGACTTTTGAGTTGAAAAATCTTTAAGAATTGAAAGAAGCAGAGCACAACATGGTGATACGGAACGATGAGCCCGTACGGATCGATTGCGCGTAAGGTAGACGTGAAGTAAGTAGACGCGCGGATATCGAGGAGAAGAGGGCGATACCCAGATAGGCGTATAAGTACGCTAATCTGCATTCGAATACGTGCGTAGATCTTTCGATAGGAGGAGGGGGGGGGGTGGGGTGGGGTGGGTATGAGTGGAGTGCGACGGTATGCGCCGAGTACGATGGACGAACCGGCGGGATCGTCGAACGAAGAGAAAGATGCGCACGCGCGCCTCCACAAGAACCGGATAAACCGTCGCGTCGCGACGCGACGACGACCACGTAAGAAGATAAACGACGCTAGAAGCGGGAGAAAACAAATAGATAGTTGGAAATACGAGGAGGGTGGTACTTGGCTTGTAAGCGGTCCTTTCGTCAATCTATCTACGCGTATCTCTATAGGGTGTGACCAAGTCGAAATTTCTACAAAGTTGCGATCTAACGCAGATTAGAGTAGTCGATTATCTCTCCTCCTCGTACATTCCTACGAGATGCGTCGACTAGTCTCGCCGTACTCGCCGTAACACCCGTTATATGCCCATCGATCGGAGCTTCGTTATCTTTGCCATCCAAGCCGCTTTCGCGGACAAATTGCACGAGGGATATAAAACATCGAGCGCCGTCCGATAAGAAGATTACGCTCGTTCGAAATCGCGCTAAATCAATATCGGACTATAGGCCGCTGTCGCCCCCGCCGCCACCTTTTCTCTCTCTCTCTCCCTCTCCCCCCATCTCAAAAGAACAGTCGTCCCTCCAACGCCGTAATCCCTTTAATCTCGCGATCAGCGCTACTACTTTTCACCTCATTTTCCAACCGATTGCCTTACCTTACCTCTCCCTTTTCGCCATTTTCTTTATTTCCCCACGGTTGAATACACCACGGCTAAGATGGGACGTTCACCGCCCGCTCCTCATCATTTCTAATTAATTTCTTTGGACGTGACAGCATGGTTACGTAATTAATTATAATTAGATTTCTCGAACGTATCGTTGGACGACAATTTTCCTCTTCTCCTTCCTCTCTCTTGCCTTCCCCGTCCGATTGTCCTTCCTTTGTGCGTTATGCCGCTTCTTTTTATTGCCTAGACCGACCTCTTTGCTAGGCCGTGACACTACTCGAAATAATTGCAAACACGATCTACTCGAAGAGGAGTAATGAAATTAATGAAAACCCGTTAGCGCTGGCAGTCAACGTCCAGCTACGGCTAATTATGAATCGCTTCGACGATTCTCCGCTATGTGGACGCGAACAACATCCCATTTCCCCATTTTACTCCCATATCCTTGCAAGTTGGCGATTTTAGTGACGGATATTAATACTTTTAGCTTGTGACGAGTAGGTGGACGATCGAGAGGAGAGGAGAGAATAAACGAAATCAATGCGACGATCCAGCTTTTTCATCTCGAAGTGACATTATGATCCGTCGACCTGATGATCCGGCTAAAAAAAGATAAAAGCATCCTTGGTCTGCGGTTCAACCATGAGTTAAACCATCCACATCCACGAATCCAAAGCGCTGCAAAGGGTCAAGTTTGCTCCTGCATGTGCACGATGAAGGCCTTTCTCTATCTATCTATCCGTCTATCTCTTCTCGATGCATTCCGTTAGCTGCATCGTCGTGTTTCGGCCTTTTTTGGATTTTGCAGATAAAAGCGTCACGGCTAGTGCCATCGGTGTGTGCATCGAGCCAAAATGGAGAATGAAACGATGTTTGCGCGCGCGCGCGCGCGTTTGTGTGGGTATGTATCGCCGTATAAAAGCTTGTTCCATTTGCTCACCCACCCTCTTTCGGTCTTTCTTCTACGTCTCCAACGGCTAGAAACGGAATCCGTCGTCGCATTCGGTGTAACCAGGAACAACAATTCGGGTTAGGAAATTAGAATTAGAGAGACGGACGAGTTGGACGAACGAATCCCTTTAATCCGTTCTATCCGTCAGGACGAACAAAGCTTTGTACAAAACTTCTTTCCTTCTTCAACTTTTCCTCTATCGTCCGACGAGGTCCTTTGGTTTTGCACACCTTCTTTGCGCTATCCGCCGATATGACTCCGCCTTTCTCCGTCGAGTTTTTATAAATTGACCGGTGAAAAGGAAGAAAGGAGGAATTGCATTTTTTGTGAGGATGAAAAAAGAGGAGGAATCATAGAGAGGAGAAAACGTGTCGAAACGTAGCGCGTCCTATCGTCGAGAACACTTGACGACTTATCCTTTCGTTAATCCATTTATGGTACGTGTAGGTACGTGCGGATTAACGTCGTTAGATAGGTGCTGCTAGATCTCTATTTAGGGGGGATAGGCGGGCGCACGATAATGATAAACTTCCGAAAGCACGTACACGGTAGTATCGTCGGGGACTTTTCGAAGATGATTCGATGCATGGACGGAGAATGTGCACTACTGTTGCCGCAGAGGTAACGGTAATGATGCGGCACAGCTGGCGAGTAAACTGATTTTGAGGTTGAGCGTCTCTGCTACGCGATACCAAAACACGATGGCACGAGCGTTAAATATCGTCGAACGTACACGTAGAACGTACACGTAGAACGTACACGTTGAGCGTACGCGCCGAATTATCCAAAATTCGAGGAAGCGCGCGTTCTCGCTAAAATCGAGAAAATATGCTTCCGATAAGGCCATTGTTTTAAGCGAGAGAACAATCGGTAGTTTCGTCGTGCCAACTGATTGTCAAATGACACTACACGTTTCGCTTCGATTCGTTGCTCATTTTTCGTTAAGACGGATAAACTTAATAATTCTCTTCGTAAGAAAAACTAACGAAATGATAATTTTTCAAATTCTTCGAAAGAGGGAAAACTCGTGTGGCATTATAGTCGAAGTATTTTTCATTAAGCGGAAAAACAAGCAGAAATATAAATTTGCCGAAGCCGTGACAAGGAGTAGCGCAGCAGAGTTGCCGTTGTTAGGGTCAGGCTGGGCCCTCTGTTCGTTAACGCTGTTCGTAACGACGCCCATTTGTCGCGTCGTATAACGCGCCAGTATGCATGCGCTGTACATACTGCGTACGAAGAGCCATTTCTCGGGGCATTCGTGGACGCTGGTTCGTATCGGCAATCGTGCGATCTAAATTGCCAATTCACGTTAATAACCAGACCAGAGAGTGTGTATGCGCCTTCGAAATAGCTCAGCGGACCATCGAAGCCACGCGCGCGCGCGCTCTCTCTCTCTCTCTCTCTCTCTCTCTCTCTCTCTCTCTCTTCGCTTATCAGGAGAAATTATGTCGAACCGGTCTCTATTATGTCTCGACGATAATTAACTCTTCTCTTTCAATTCTTACCGCTTTTCCCACGAATAGAATAGAATCGAATACAACGGATGATTTGCTCTAGTTGCACGACGCGTATGTACATATGTGTGTACGATTCGATCGATAAGGTCGAGAGGACGAGAGGACGAGAGGAGAAGGAGAGAAAGAGAAAACAAATAACCGATCTATTCGACGATCATTATAGTCGTTTTTCCTATCGACGACCTATCGGCGATTCTCTTCTGATCTCAGGGAGGAAGGAAAAGGAATATTTGTTTTTTAAGTCACGAGCTTGGGGAAAATAATAATGGTGCATGATCGAAGCTTCGTCGATGGCTCGAAATTGAGAAACGTAATTTCTATTGTTTGGTCGTTTCGCAAGCTTTCCAATTATCAGCCAAGCAGACGTGTAATTCTATCTCTATGGAGATCCCTAATGACGTTTCTACCAGCTACCAATGACAACAATTCGCGCAAACTTGCCACTTCAGACTCGCTGGATATAATGGTCTGCCTGCGCGTCCGACTGTATTGTCATATCGGCTAATTGGATGAGAAAGAAAGAGAGGGACGAAAACCCGACTCGAAAGAATGCTTAAAAAGCCGTCGCTTATTTGTGCCTAGAAAGAGAAGAAGATGGACAGGAGGGAAAGATATGGATAAATTTGAGAAGGAATGTCCTTCCGTTATGGAAGGGGGGAGGGGCGGGAATGATGGTGGTGGTGGAAGAAAAGAAAAGAAAAGAAAAGAAAAAGAAAGAATCGGGCCGGTCCTACTTTCATCGTTCCGAACTTGTCGCGATTATCGATCGCTTATCGACTGGCTTCCTATAATTTCTACTCTAGAAAACTAATTTCTCTCAAAAGAAAAACACCTGATATCCGGAAATAAATAATGTAAAGTTGATCTCTCTCAGCAGTTTCCTGTTTATTGTCCGAGCTTTTATCGATGCGCGCGCCTATTTCGTTCGTATTTTCGTTTAGCGGTAGCTAAAGGAAAAGAGGAGGTCGAGGTAACGCGGTCGGTCGAAATGCTAGTACGAAATGTGAAAGTAATGACGTCTCTAGGCGCCCGGAGAATCACCTGGGACATGAAACTTTCAAAGAACTCGTTTGCTAGTTCGATTCGGGACCTGCTACGACGGCACGCCTACCTAGATATGTACACGTGCGACGTACGTTACCTACGACTTACCGTAGAAAAAGGAACAACTATCAAATGATTTTCGTCGAATAAAACTCGATCCTCTTTCGATTTTCTCCAAGTAAGAGCCGTTTTTCCAAGGAAAATTCAACATCTCTAGAGAAAAATAGAAAAGAAGAAAAAAAGAAATACCGTCCCTCTCGTAAACTCCAAGTTGTTATTGATTATAAATAGAGATTACATAATACAGAAGATATCTCATCCTGGTGACTCGCTCTTTAACTAATAGGTTCTATCTCGAGGCTAGATCTAATCGAAAAAGTTATCAGCCGAAATTGCTTTCTGCGGTTTTCCTGCGAACTCGCAAAAGATGTACTTGCGCGCGCGCGCAAGTACCGAAGAGCTGCTTCGCTGCATAATGGCGCAGATCAAAGGAGCTTGCGGTCGAAGCTCACGGCCGTTCTCCGTCCGAGTCTAAAACACGCATGGAATTGAGAGTTCGCGCGACCGACTTCCTCTTCCTTCGCATCTAACACATGCAGGACGCGTATGCGTACGACCTACTATGTACGAAAACGTTGCCTTTTAGTATCTCTCTCTTCCTCTACTTCTCTTTGACGACGCCTTTGAACGTCGCTATTATTAATATGTCACTTTTGCGAATTCGTAGAAACGAAACCATACAGCGAGATAGTCGAAACATAGTCATTAAAGGTCTTCGATCAAGGCGTTCTCGACGCTAAAACCAACAAAGGATGCGCCTATAATAAAAGAATAAATTCAAGAGCGCATAACTATGAGCGCATAAATCGACCCAATTTCGCGCTGTTTCTTGGTCCCTCGAGGCCGCCATGAATACGATATTCAACGGGACTTTTTAGCGTACATACATATGTAATTAATTCGCCAAAAAATAATTACAAAGAGTCTTGCACTTTGTTTTAACATCGAATCAAGTTTGTCATCTATTCGAAATTTGCAATGCTAATTGCGGATGCCAAAAATACCTCGTATTCGTGTCCTCGATTCGCGGTATTGAAAAGATTATAGACGTTGCCAAAGATGCAAAGCAGCATATCTCTAGACAATGGTATTATTTGCTCTACAATGTATACATCCGTAAACATGGGTGCGTACGCACGCGCACGAGCGACGTAAGTTCGTACATACATATGTCCAGTATACGTACGTACATATATCCAGAGACAGAGACAGAGACAGAGAGAGAGAAAGATCTATAATATACTGGCGTATTTGTTTAAGGTGCTTGCTCGTTTGCTCGGTACCGTGGCAATTAGCAATTAGGTAATTAGTTGTACTCTCTCCGTTCGACTATTACCGGGGTGCTACTTACAGAGGCAAAGACGACCGATCCAATAGATCGAATTACTTTAGATTACACGAGACCGAATCGTATGCCATTGCTATTCGATAGGACATAAAGATCGGTCGTTTCCTATTAAATCCGCGAATACGTACAAAGATTCGCATTCGTTCTATTCGAATAAGATTACAAATTTAACGACTTTTTTCTTCGGACTTTTTTACCACGAAGAATTTCGCAAACGATCATTCTGCCGGTAGGTCAGCCTTTAAGCTCGAATATTAAAACATAATATTGCAAACGATTGCGCGATTTCCACAATGACAAAAACGAAACAAAAGACGAGACTAAGAGCGCAATGTCGATATTACTTTCGATCTTTTCTTTAAGCAACTTGAAAAGTTTACCGTTTAGAATTTAATTTCAACTTGGCCATGAGAGAGAGAGAGAGAGAGAGTCATTCTATCGGGACTACCGCACGAGAAAAATGTTTGCAAAACTTTGAAAAGAACGATAATGCGAATTCCTCTAGCCTTCCTTCCTCGATCGATTGACGTGAAAATGCAAGTAATTACAATCGTATACATATATAATCGGATTATTATTAAACGACGTGATCTATCGGTCCTATTTTCGATAAAAAAGAAAAAGGAAAAAATAATAGTACACGTTGAGAACCGAGAAGTTTGACTCGTTTCATCGAAAACTTTTGTCCGCGAGCTATACGTAGAGCATAACTTGTAACTCGTTAGTCAAGACTTAACTACGCTCGAGAGATAGAGAAAAGTTTTTTAAGATTGACAGACGTTTTTGTCGCTTTTCGTTCGACAAAAGAGTCGATGAGATCGGCTGACATTCCAAAGAGACGCGACCGACGACGAGAAACTCGAAAAGTCCCGACCTTTCGACGATCGACGATACGCGTACGCGCGTTCGAATAACCAGGCACGTTCTTCGACTCGAGTTTTGCTCCTTACTCGAGAATCGTTGAGACGAAATAGGGGGAAAATGACAAAAGGGAGATAAGAGAAGTCGTCTGCCGTGCACTTTTTTCTCCTTTTAAATATAAACAAAATGTCAATTTGAAAGATCGACATTTGTCGGATATACGACATAAATTTCAAGGCGAAGAATAAGAAAAGACAAACGGTTGAAAATAATCGATTAAAAGTGGATTGCCGCCAAACTAGATCCTTGTTTCTCGCTTAATCGACGACAAGTGCTTTATGCCATGTCTCCTTTTTCTTTGTTCTTTCTCGCTCTCTCTCTCTCTCTCTCTCTCTCTCTCTCTCTCTCTTTTGGATACAACCCTGACGCCAACCCGCAGTGGAGACACGCATCGAGCACGGAATAAAAAGTACGACGTTACTTGATGTGGGGGCGCAGCGGCTCGGTCATTGAGGAAAACTCGAATGTATCTTTCGACTGTAGAGGCGCTCCTTTTTATCGCAACCCACTCTCTCTCTCTCTCTCTCTCTCTCTCTCTCTGTCTCTCCCATACTCCGTGCTTTCTTCCTCCCTCTTGTACCACCCCTTTCATTTTGATCCGAGAATCGTTACACAGAGCGCGCAACTCAGACGCAACCCAGCGCAACTTTTCTACCGTTGTGAAAAGCATCGAGCTCTGTTGCAGATTCTCTTTTTTTCTTCGCAATTCGCAATTCTTTCCTCAGAAGTAAGCACGCCGCCATTGTCTCGGCCGAACGCGCGCTTCGCTTTTTCCTCGACGCACTCGTTTATACAACTTAGTCGGTCGGTGAAAGAAGAAATCGCACTTGCTTTCTCTTATTTTTCGAGATTACGAACGCACGTCCCTCTTTTCTTTCTTCTTCTTCTTCTTCATCTCCGAGCCTAATTGCATCCATGGTCGGGTAAATTTGCTCTCCCTCTCCCTCATCCAAGCCGGCTGCCATGTTTCTCCTCTCATATCTCTTTTCTCGTTTGCATGTGACTCGCTAATGAAGGACAATGTTTCGCTTTTTGCGGAATCGACTTCGAAAGATATTATTTTTGACTATTGGCATTGTTTTTTAAAACCAAATTTCAACTTGATTGATAATTTACCGATCGACACCGGGTAAGAGACAGAGCATATACCATCCTCGTCGAATGCAACAATGAAATTACGTGAACTAGCAAAAACTCGGACGTGACAAAGCTCGCGTATTCTAACGAGATTGACTTCAAGCCCCGAAAAGGCGATGAAAGAGAAAGAGAAAGGGAAGAGAGAAAAATAAAAAGAAGTACATTGCTCCGTCGCTAATTACTTCTCGGAACAGAGAACGTACATTGCTGGATAGGGAGGTGATGATGTTCGGAGTCGAATGAAAAAAAGGGCGTAAAATTCGATGTATCGCTGAAAGGAGAACGAGATCGAGAACAAAAGAGACGGAGGAGGATGTCGCGAACGATTAAACGAATCCCGAATGAAACACGTTGTATCGCAATGTGCGCGACATTGGTACGGAAAAAATAGGACGTAACGAGTTGCCCGCGAGTAATACGATCAAGTCAAAACTTTGTTATCCCGACGGTCCATTAGCCACGAAATTCCGTTATTTCGTTACACATGGCACTTTTTCTGTCTCTCGCTCGCTCGTACGCTCTCACCTCGCTCTAGCAACACGTTTTTCTGCCAACAATTTTTCTCGAGCGTATGGCCAGCTAATTTTTCGATACGATCGATGCAAATTCCTACGTTTTACTCCCTGAAATGGCGTTAATTATATTAAATGAAGTAAAACGATCGAACGACACTAGATCGAAGCGTCATGAGGGAAACGATATCGAATGCGAAAGAATCGCTAGAGGCAAGATCTCGCAGACGTGTCGCACCGAAAAATGCCCATCCGATATTCGAGAAAACTTCATATCGGTTCGTATTAGCGATCCCATTTTAGACACAGCTTATCGCGGACTCGTACCGTCATCGAACAAATTTTTAACAATGCTATTACACCTGTGGTAACACAGTTAGATCGTTGATTTTCGAGAGGCCTTACAAGATATATCTCGATAATCGCATCCTCTTGTCATAAAGAAGTGATGAGTTTTACCATGCAAACTATATTATATACTTTCTACTCGATATTGAAAAGAGATAAAAATTTGCCATCGAATCTTCTCTTTTCTTTTCTATCTATTTGCACCATTTCGATTCGAATAATCTGCCACCTGTTAAACGTCTTAAGAGCGTTCGACCAGTCAGTCGCGATCATTGGATATGAGAAACGAAAGAAGCAAAAATAGTCGAGCGTAATGAAAACGAAATAGGAGACGTATACGTCGATATAACATCATATTTATCCAATTCTGATAACCAACGGCGATGATACCGTAAATAACGCGATATTGAAAAACGATAATCGAATAGAATTTATTATTTATTATTTAATATTTATTTTTCGATTCCTTTCGCCGATATGGATATCACCGACATTGTTTTCGCAACGATGGAAAGAAGCGCTGGACCTCTTTACGTTCCAACTTGGAATGGCTTCTCCTTGATACGCGTCACTAAGTGTTATAATTTTCAACGATACGCGCTGTGGAAATATCGATGCAAAATGATTCAAGGAAAAATCGATGTGAGTCCGCGTGTTAGTTGTAATAGCGATTAGCGCGTATAAATGGAATTGCTCGTCGACTTTTCCGGAATTTTCACCGAAGAATCGCCGTTGCTCTCTCCCTCTCTCTCTCGTTCTCTATTTTTCGATCCATAGACACGCGATATATAATCCTTCAGAATAGAGATTATTTGCAGATTTTACATTTGGTCTACTCGAATTGTTTCGTTTCATAGACAAATATTTCGTTCCATCGTGGAACGGAGTTCAACGAGAAAAATTGTTTATTTAGGCTTCGATAAAATAACGTCGATTGATATTTTACTCGTCGTCCAGGATGGAATGAAACTTAATAAGTCCCGCGTTTTAATGTAAATCGCATATTTCGAATAGTCGAAAACATGAGTCAAGAAAGGTGGCGTCTGAAAAGAAGTGAAATTCAAGCGCATCTTTTCAACGACGTCGCGTGCCCGTTGAAAAACATTTATCGGAGAGAAGGAAGTTTCGTGAAAGACCTGACTCGACCGGCATTTATGATTTCGCATAAAGGAGAAAAAACGAGACGCTCTTTTCTTTATGCCGAGACATAATTAAGGAACATATATGTACTTGTGCCTATACTTTATGTTCCCGTGATATTATCTTTTACTTTTGTACTTTGGTACGTGAATCTTTTTTCTCTCCTCGGTCCTTCCAAGTGCGGAGCATCATCTTTGCGACTCTACCAGTAATAGCGAAGCGAGTTAACTGGGTCAGATTTCGTTTCTACGAGATGCGGCTCGTCGCACCGTGAAATTAACCTACGATTGTCCTGCAGTCGTCGTGCGCCGACAACTCGAGAAAAAGAAAGAGGAAGAAAAAACTCGCTTCTCTCTCTCTCTCTCTCTCTCTCTCTCTCTCTCTCTCTCTCTCTCTCTCTCTCTCTCTCTCTAGACTTTCCTGCTAATCGATTTTCCCATTTTTCTTTAATTGCTTATCTCGACGATACCTCGAGATCCATGATAAACGTGGTCATAGACAGGCATTTGCTTATCGATTTCCCTTAAATTGATAACGGAGAGAACCGATCGTCTTTCATTTGGATCACGCCGATCAACGTACCAGTAAAACTTAGAAAGGAGGCGAAAAAGAAATTAGCCCTGGTATATCTTTCCTTCTTTCGAGCAAAAATAAGGACCGACGAAACTTTTGTTTCGTGGCGCAGAGCCAAGCTTTACTCTTACCTCCGTTTTTTCGATCAATCGATCTTTCCTCCGACAAGGGGCAAATAGAGAAAGGAGATTGGTTGAATGTCTTTTTATTCGTTCGAACTCGAGAGAAGAAAAATTGGAAAGCGGTCTGCCGTTGAAACGCATTGAGATTAGCGCCAAGAAGATAATAAGATATTATCCAAGAGAGGATAGAAGAGATCGCGATTCGAAAATATCTCTCCCGATAAGTATATATATATATAATGGAAATTCTACTTTTATCGCGGTATCTCAATCGGCGTTAAAAAAGTCAACGACTGATCTGCCAGTTATACTCGGGAGAGTGGAGGGGTGGGGGCGGGGGCTGGGGCGAGAGAGGTTCATTCTGGACGCTAATCGAACGAAAGCGGCACGATGATCGTCGTTCGTAAAGACGCGAAATTCCTCCTCCCGAGTAGATACTCGAAACTTCCGTCTTCCGTTCGCGCGCTCGTTTGCCTTTCCCCTTAATCGCGCGTACAGTATGCACGCGCACGATGTCTCAAGATATTTAACTACATACTCCTTTGGCAAAACGCCAGATCGATGGAAATAATAGTCGAAGGTTTATCGCCTCGTTCTCATGGATTTCCATTAGCGATCCTTTTACAAGCTTCGCGCTCGCGAAACAGAGATATGTGGGCAGAAAGGGGAGAAAGAAGATGGCCTTGCAGATTTCGATACTTTATCGGTGCTTAGAATTTACGACTGCGGTGACAATGATGATGGTTGCGCACATTTCGAAGGTACCTTCAGTTCTAACATCGTATTACCCGATTTTTCTTCGTTTTTCGATCAAACGCACTTTCGGTACCTTGGATATTCCAGCAAAGAAGAAAAAAAGAAAAAGAAAAGAAAAGCATACAAACTTTCTTTTGAAGGAACAAAAAAGAATTGTGCAATCTATGATTCTACAGGGTATTATTACCTCTCGGAAAATTCGCTTGGTTACGTAAATAAAGCTAAAAAGTACTTTTCCAGAATATTCTTCGAGTTCCGCCGGTGCTCGTAATTATTTAAGAAATGAGAGCAGGAGTTTTACGTTCTCTTTCTCCGCACGGTCTTTTTTTACGCACTTGGAAGAAAATACGGGAATACAAGTAGTCCGATCAACGTGTAACATAAGAATTAGTCCTTCCTTTCGTTCACTGCGATTTCCGGAAGGAAGAAATTAAACTAGCAAGGATCGCCATCTTAAATCCAACTGGATATTTCATTTACTTGCTATTACGTTATACTACGAACGTTATACTACGTTTCGCGTTCTCTTTAATGCGAAAAAGTAGGAAAAAGGAAGGTATTTTACGCAAGCGACTTTACATACCGTAGAAGGAGAAGATCCGCGACGAAAAACTCGTATAAACGATTACGATGGGAACGAAGGAGATCATTTTTGGGCATGATGCTCTCTAATAATCGTCTTTCTCGAATAAGAAAAGCGAGTCCGAGTTGTTGGAGAGGGTCAGGCAAACGAGAACGACAAAGCTAGGCCACGGTGGTAACGTTCCGGAAGTCAGGATCGATATCCAGACACGCCATCACCACCCCTGGACGCTTTCCTAGCTCTCGTCTGTTTATTTTCCAACCCCTCTATTTCTACCCCATCTTCCTTTTTCTCCCTCTTCCTCCTACTCCTCCTCTTCTATCGCATCGAGAAAGGTTAATGGACCCACGGGATGTCTTTTGCAACGCGAGAGACTTCCACTCTATGAAAAGGAAATTTTTCGGTTCGCCGTACCACCCATAAACGGATCTCTCGAACGAGAAATGAAGAGAGAAAGAGTGCGCTTCGCAAATGAACCGCTCCGAAACAGCCCCGCCCCACGTTTCCCGAAACCCGCTCAACGTTTCTTATTTTCTCGTCCTCCTAGATCGATCAGCCGCGCGAAAAAGGTAGCTTGTCCTTTAATCGTTTTATTCTTATTTCGTTTAATACTACCGATAAACTCGGTCGATAGGCCAAAGTCGAATCTCCCAGGAGTATCTACTTGTTATCCTTCTAGTTATTAGTTGGATCGGTCGACCGATCTTGTCTAACTCGGCCGATTGAATTTTAAATAAATCAATGAGCGCTGCAACTTCTCCAATCACGCCGATAGATACCTTGACAGATAGATCCACGGAGATAAGTAGTATAATATAGAATGATATTTAAGAAGTCATAGAGCTGACCCGTCGTAAACGCGACGACCGAGCTTGGAGAAAAGGAGAGGTTGCTCGAAGAAAACGTGCGTAGATACAGAGCCGTCTCTGTCTAAAGATAATAGAGCCCTTCTCTGTTTGCCCTCGCAGACAGCCCTCGGTCCGAATCATCCAGGCCGCATCAACGATACGCCATACCCATACGCATTTGCATTTCGCCAATATAAAGTTTTAACGTCTACGTAATTTCGTACAAATTTATGTCGAGTCTTCGATGGAACAATCGATCGAAAATTTTCCTTTTCCCTGGCTCGTCTATCACGACGCAACCCGAATTTAAGGATAATCGAAGCGGTAAACGAGCTAAGAACGGTTTGCTCTCGATAAAGGGAACTTTGCTGGAATATTAGATTTACATTTCGTCAGACACCTGTGCATTAGGATCCTCCCTTTTGTGACAGACTCCGACGTTCTCGAGGACTGCCCGTCCTGGCACAGACCCTCTCCGAAAAATGTGAGAACACTTTCGTTTGGTCTTCGAACGCCTTCTCTCTTAGAGTGTACAAGTGAGCGCGCACACGCCGCTCTTGTAAACTCTTGATAGCACTCACGCGGTACGTACAGTAAGGTTGAGTACATTGCGTACCAACACACTCGTCCACCTTTAATTAAGTACACTATACATATCGTTTACGTACACAAACGTAGGAAGGAGAGTGTGCGTATCTACGAATTCCTTCCATCATGAATACGAACGTCGTGCCTCTATTATAACGAAGCCAATCTTCGAGTTCGTATCGGGGTCAAACGAGTGAAGATGAACTTTACGAGCGACTAGACGGCATCGCTGTCTACTTTCGAGAACTCGTCTACTCGTCGAGACGTACGTAGCTTTGTCCGAGTCTTGAGGAAAGGATAGAAAAAAAAAAAAAAAGGAAAAAAAAGAAAAAAAGAGAAAATTAATCGGCTAACGATCGCGAACGCTTATCGCTATAGTTTATGGTTATGGCGAGGAGGCGACCGCGGCGTCGAGAGTTTAACGACGCGACGCGGCCGGCGTCGAGAAGACGTAAAACGCGAAGAACGAGACTCATCGTTCGCGCTCTGTTACACTTAGGAACGACGAAGCAATGAGGAGGAGCGCGTGCATTTAGAGTTGCGACCGAAGAAAATAGACAAAAAAATGCTTCGCGATAATAGCGAAATAAAATAAAGCCAGGAACGGTTCTTCTCCTTTTCGATGGCTCTTATAATTCCCATTTACTATCGCAAATTTGAGATTTTTCTCGATAAAATCATGAATAATCCACTCGATGGCCGTCGATTGTTCTTTTTTTTCGCGACTTGCACAGGCATCGCGCGTCATTCGACGAAGCTCGTTTTCCAATCAATGGCGAATTTTCAATGGCCTTAAAACGGCGCTCGCTCAAAGTGTATCGAAACGGCTGGCGCACGATCGTCTCGTACCATATATTTGTACACGAGTCTCATTGAGTTTAACGAAACTTTCACGTCGTAGAAAGCACGACTCTAGGACGATATAATATTTGTCTAGACTAATCGAGATCTTCCTTCTCGTACTCTTCTCTCCTTCGCAAAACATGGCGCGCTTCTTCTCCGTCCCATTGTCAACATTAATCGAATCGCAAAGAGTCCTTTTGTCCCTTTTCCTACTGTCGAATAAAAAGTGCCGAGTGGGGAGAGGTTTACCGGTCACGAAGCGCATGGTCGAAGCACCGTGGTCAGTACGGTACGTGTACCGTAGGTATGTAGGTACGAATTCTAATTGCATTGTTGGTAATATAGCGGAGATAATAGGGCAACTCTCGTATACGGCAACTCTCGGCGCATTAACACAGTTTTGGCCTGTGCGCCGGGCTCGTTCGCGAAATTCTACCAGAGTCTCTCGGCAAATAATGCGCTGTCCGCTATCTCCGATGATCAGGCTCCGCTTTGAAAAATTCCTCCTCTTCCTATCCCGCTGACCCATTCTCTCATTCTCTCTTGGCAAATTGATTTTGCACTCTGCAGGAATTAAATCGTACTCTCTCAAGCGACTTCATCATTATCTTCGATGCAGCAAATTAATAAGCGTAACATCATTTTGTTTAAACGCGAAACCTCCGATGATCACAAATCTAACGAAAATTTGTCCGCTGTAGAAATTCTTGTCGCATCGGCTCAGATAGTACACCTCTATCGATTTCTCTTTTTCGGTCGGCATTAAAGTTCGATTGATTAAACGCACTTCTTACGTAATTGCATTCTTTCCGCGGCGGATCCGTTAATGGCCGGTACAGGAGGGAGAGAGAGAGAGAGAGAGAGAGAGGGAGGGAGAGGGGGAGAGAGAGAGAGAGAGAAGCAACCCTTTTATGCTCGCTTCTCCGCACGATGCCAACGCCGTTATATTTACCTAGTTCGTAACGAGAGAACAGGACGGATCGATCGTATCCGTCTTCGTCGTCGTCGTCGTCGTCGTCGTCGTCGTCGTCGTCGTCGTCGCCGTCGCCGTCGTCCTCGCCGATGACCGTTCGTCCGTGTACGCTCGCGAGATCGATCGATCGATTTTCCGACGATTCTGCTTCCGCGATTCTTACCGCTTCGATTGCAAATACTCGCACTACGAAATATATCGACGATGTCACGCTCGAGCGACAATATCTACCTCGGTTACGGCCACATAGCTCAAAATCCATCCAAGTTCTATGGCGAATTCGGTAGATATAAACCGCGTATATAGTTATAGATGGATGGATGATAGGTGTATATCGTATCGAAAGTACGAGAAAAAAACGACAATCGGAAATTCCGCTTCGATAGAAATCCAATCGCGCAAATTTTTCATGTTCATTCGTCATATATTAAGAACGCTTCATTCTCGTTTAACAAATATAAGGTGCGATCGGTAAAGCGGCAAAAATTTCTATCATTTTTTTTATTAACATTATTGCATCGATATAAACACTCTTTACGATCCGAGAGTTGATTGCGTAAGGTGAAATGAGAAAGGATCATTAAAAGGCAAAAAATGGGCCGAAAGCGATGCATCCGCGTGCACTTTGTGGCACACGTTTCGACGAGTCGTAAACCGCTATAAATATAAATACGCGTTCGAATTGGATACGATGAGGTTCTAAGATAAACCCGTCGGCCTTGGATATACCTATGTATCATGTATACCTATATATGCGATTGTCGCGTAAAACGAATGAAATCGTCCGCACGCAATTTCACAGACCGTATTTTAACACGCGTGCGAGCCTTGGTACGGCTCTTATACACGTAAATGCACACGTACGTGCGCGCGTCTTTAGCGAGCCACACGGGCTATCGATCTCGCCAATTGCATTGCCACAGCCTCGCTTCCGTCGAGATACGAATTAATTGAATGGACTTCTAATAACCAGTGAGATTTATTAAGCGATGTTACGCACCGCTCGGCCAGCTACGCGCTTCGACCTTCCACAAAATATCTCACATTCCCTATAATGGACAGCTCTCTCTCTCTCTCTCTCTCTCTCTCTCTCTCTCTCGCTCTCGCTCTCGCCTATTAAGAAGGACTCCCCCTACCCATCTTTCTGTCTCACCTTAACGCTCGAGTAACATTCAGCAGAATAATCAACTTTTTTTTATTCGTTTCATCGATCGTCCTCTTCTCGAACATCTCTTCTCTCACCCTCGTTCATTTAGAAACAATCAAGGTGATGGAAATTACGCTCGCTCTGAACGAAGAAAAAAACTTGTGAAAGCTAGTTAAAAAGGACTTTCTTTCGCGCGAATTCAATTTTTATTGATAAATACGATTTGCACGCGAACACGAAAGAACACATTCGCTTCTTTCCTATTTGCGTTACCTCTCGATTTACTGCAGAATTTCAAATCAGAGGAAAGATGTGAAATTTCTAAAATCCTCTTATTTCAAACTGATGGATAGTTTGTTAATATACAGTATCGATAGTGGCTAGTATTATATTTTAACGAGTTGAAAAAAAGGAAACTGTGTACATTTGAAAAAGAAAAAAAAAACTAAAAACGACTTTTATACGAAGTAAAGGCGCGCCCATAAAAATGACATTCTTACACAAGTATAATCTTTGAGAGAATATAATTTGTAAAGAAAGATCGCGAAGCTTCGTCGAATATGCGAGCACGGCT